>NW_020664992.1:1992013-2050062 GCF_002925995.2 Terrapene triunguis
CGCCACCCCGGCGCCCCGCCCTCGGCGTCCTTTTTTTCTTTGAAAGCGCTGAACCTGCCTTGCACCCCAGGGGGCCCTGCCCCCTCAAGCCACCATCTCCCAGGCACCCGGGCCTGCCGCCCCCGGGCTGCAGGATTGGGTTCATTGCACCCACTTCTGGGGGCAAGGGAGACGTTGTGGAGCATCACAGAGCTCTTCAGAAACAAGGAGTCCGTGGGCACCTTAAAGGCGAATAGATTTATTTGGGCATAAGCTATCGCGGGTAAAAAACACCTCACTTCTCCCCGTGCAAGGATATTTTGTGCCCTAGGCAAAACTTCCACCTTGCCCCCCACCCCCACCCCTCGGAGCATCGCTTATTATAAATTTAAAAAAATGAATACTGCATAATGTGGCCTTGCTCCTTAGAATTAATACAAGAGGGTCAGAGGAGATGAGCACAATGGTCCCTTCTGGCCCAGGGGAACCTATGAGCAAGGAGGCGGCTGAGAATGCCCCCAGCTCACAGGGTCGTTCAATGTTCCCAGGCTCTAAGTACTTTGGCCTCCGGGGCGGGGACCCAGGGGCAAGGAGGGCAGAGCCGGGCTCTCCCAGGGAGCAGGTGAGGATCTCCCTCAGGGTCAGGGCCAGCTCCCCACATTGGCACAGTGCCATGGGGGGGGGTTGATGTTTGGAAGCGGCACCTGCGCCAGCCCTTTCCCCTCCGTCGCGCTGCGGGGTTTAGTTTCACTTTCCCTCGCCCCAGGAGGCAGCTGCGCCTGGCCCCAGGCGTGGCGCATTGGAGGGCGAAGCTCACCTGAGCTCAGGACCGCGTCCTGCCTCCCCCAATGGCTCCGTCCCTCGGCCGCGCCGGTCACCATGCCCGGCTGGCTGTCTCCTCCTTGCTCGACCGCAGGCTCCCACTGACCGTCCTGCGCAGCGCCCCTCACTGTGGGGACAGGTTTGTTATGGAGGCCTCACTCCCTGCTTTTTGGCACCCCCAAATCTTGGTGCCCTAGGCAGCTGCCTAGTTCACCTAGTGGTTACACCGGCCCTGCTTCTGCCACCTCTCCGTGGTGCAGAGGGTGGGGTAGAGGGAACCATGGGCTTACCAAAGCCGCTAGGTTTATGGCTTATTACGAAGGTTAAGATTTTGTCATGGTTATTTTCAGTAAAAGACATAGGCAGGTCGTTAGCAATAAACAAAAATTCACAGAAACCTAGGACCTATCCCTGACTTTTACTAAAAATAAGGGGGAGGACTGACAAAGAGGGGGTTGACAGAACCAGCCTCCACTTCTTCGGCAGGGGCTGAAGCCAAAGACGTAATGAAGGTTTGTTAGTTACACAATCTCTATATCCTTATTTACTACAACACTCTGTACCCCCTCCCCCTTTTTTTGTCTGATAAAGGGACCATTCAAGGTGAAGTTATTTAGCATAATTTAGTTTAGCTGAGAATGTGAGGGAGATTCCCAAACTGCAGGCATTCTTTTCAGGTGACAAATCTGAGGGCAGGTCTTCACTACGGGGGGGGTCGATTTAAGATACGCAAATTCAGCTACACTAATAGCGTAGCTGAATTCGATGTATCAGAGCCGACTTACCCCGCTGTGAGGACGGCGGCAAAAATCGACCTCCGCGGCTCCCCGTCGACGGCGCTTACTCCCACCTCCGCTGGTGGAGTAAGAGCGTCGATTCGGGGATCGACTGTCGCGTCCCAACGAGACACGATAATTCGATCCCCGAGAGATCGATTTCTACCCGCCGATTCAGGCGGGTAGTGTAGACCTAGCCTAAGAAACTCTCCCAGCTTGAAGTGTCATTATAGGAGGTTTTGGAACAAATTGATAAATTAAACAGCAATAAGTGTATAGACACCTGCGTGACACCTAGGACCAGTACTGCTCAACATATTCATAAATGATCTGGAAAATAGTGAAGTTGCAAATTTTGAATATGATACAAAACTACTCAAAGTTGCATCCAAAGCAGACTGTGAAGAATTACAAAGGATCTCACAAAACTGGGTGACTGGGCAACAAAATAGTTTAATATCCAGTGTTGATAAATGCAAAATAATGCACATTGGAAAACAAACCCACATATAAAAAAATAAAATGATGGGTTCTAAATTAGCTGTTACCACTCAAGAAAGAGAGCTTGGAATCATTATGAATAGTTCTCTGAAAACATCCACTCAATATGCAGCAGCAATTAAAAAAAAAAAAAAAAAAAAAACGCTAATGTTGGGATTAAGGGATAGATGACACAGAAATACCATATTGCCTCTATATAAATACTGTGTGCAGATCTGATCGTCCCATCTCAAAAAAATATATATTGGAAAAGGTACAGAAAAGGGCAACAAAAAATGATGAGGGGGATGGAACAACTTCCATATGAGGCGAGATTAATAAGACTGGGACTTTACAGATTGGAAGAGACAACTAAAGGGGGATATGATAGAGGTCTATAAAATCATGACGGGTGTGGAGAAAGTAAATAAGGAAGTGTTATTTACTCCTCATAACACAAAGAACTAGGGGTCATAAAATGAAATTAATAGGCAGCAGGTTTAAAAACAAACAAAAGGAAGTATTTCTTCACACAATCTACAGTCAACCCATGAAACTCTGTGCCAGTGGATGTTGTGAAGGACAAGACTAACAGGGTTCAAAAAAAGAACTAGATAAGTTAATGGAGGATAGGTCCATCAATGGCTATTAGTCAGGATGGGCAGGGATGCAATGTCCCTAACCTCTGTTTGCCAGAAGCTGGGAATGGGCGAGGGGATAGATCACTTGATGATTCCCTGTTCTGTTAATTCCCTCTGAAGCACCTGGCATTGGCCATGTCAGAAGACAGCATACTGGGCTAGATGGATCATTGGTCTGGGCCAGGATGGCCATTCTTATGTTAATGTATACTAACTGTTCGACCCTGTATGTAGTTGTGATACACGGAGTACCTTTCCCAGACCTGAAGCAGAGCTCACTGTAGTGCAAAAGCTGGTCTCTTTCACCCATTAATGTTGGTCCAATAAAAGATTCTCACACTCCATCTTTCTAATACCTGGGACCAACATGGCTACCCTGCAACTGCAACAAACAGGTTTGACACCCCTTGCCCCTACTGAGTCCTACACACCCCTCCACATCAGTTGCAGTAGTAGCAGCCTCTGTCCTGTTGGCAACTCTGGACCTGGTCCTTTACAGAATAAACAATAGGGGCCAGGGCAGGGCCAAGACTGTGAACATGGCAGCCATGGCAGGGAACAGGCCTGTGACATTATTGCACTATGGCTGTTACCAATGCTGAGTGTCCAACAATTGCTCCTAGCAGCTTCCTAGTTCCTAGGGTGACCAGACAGCAAGTGTAAAAAAATGGGGACGGGGGTAATAGGAGCCTATATAAGAAAAAGACCCAAAAATCGGGACTGTCCCTATAAAATCGGGACATCTGGTCATCCTACCTATTTCCTCCCTTTCCTGCTCGGTATTGGCCCCTCCCCACCACAATGAGGAGCAACACAGCAGGGGGCAAGCTACTTTAAGGCAATCAAGTGAAGCAGCTTCCACCATTTGTTACATTTTGAAGAGGTGTGCCTGGGGAGGGATGCTGACTTGACTGCCCCCTACCCCCTTGGACAGGCAACAGAGAATCATCGAGCTGTTACCACTCAAGGAAGATCGTGTAGTCATCGTAGTTAGTTCTCTGAAAACATCTGCTCAATAGCCCACAGCAGTCAAAAAAAGCTAAAAATGTTAGGCCTCATTAGGAAAGGGATAAATAAGACAAAACATCATAACGCTATAAACCATGGTATGTCCACACCTTGAATATTGAATGCAATTTCATTGCCCTGTCTCAAAAGACACATTAGAATTGGAAAAGGCATAAGGAAGGGCAACAAAAAACAATTAAGGGGTACAGAACAGCTGCCATATAAACAGATAAGACTGGGCCTGTTCAGATTGGAAAAGAGAGGACTAAGGGAGGATATGATAGCAGTCTATAAAATAATGGTGTGGAGAAAGAACACAAGAATTAGAGAGGACCTGATGAAATCAGTAGGCAGGTTTTAAAAAAAGGGAAATACTTCTTCACACAATGCAGTCAACCTGTCAAATTCATTGCCGCGGAATGTTGTAAAGGCCAAAAGAATAACCTAATTTTCTTTTAATCCTGTAAATTCAGAGAGGATAGATCCACCAATGTTTATTAGCCAACACGGTCAGGGACACAAGCCCATGCTCCAGGTGTCCATAAGCCCTCAACTGCCAGAAGCTGGGACTGAACAACAGGGGATGGATCACTCAGAATTGCTGTTCTGTTCACTATCCCTGAACCATATGGCACTGGGCCACCGTCAGAAGTCGGAATACTGGGCTAGATGGATCATTGGTCTGACCCACTATGGCCGTTCTGATGTTCCCACAGCCCATTCAGACTTTGGCAATGCAGCTGATAGTACTAAAAGCAGGGGCCACTGGTGCTAGTTACAGTGAAGCATCCATTCACTAGACATTGATCTGCAACTACCTTCTGTGGCATCAGTAATAGAACCTCAGGGGGCCTCTGTAGAATAGTGCTGCTTAGGGCTCTTGTGATTGATAGGAAATAGATAGTCGTCTATTCCTGCACAGGCCAGCCAACAGAGAATGTATTCAAAGAGGAGATTACGGTTTGTGGCAGCAGCATGCCGACACTGTCCTCCACATCTAGCACTGATGGACAGTAAGATTAGTTCAGCAGCTCCCAAACTGTACTGGTTCACATACCACCTTAAAAAGTGGTTGTGAAATTAACTGATGGAACATCAAGCTCATGTATTACAACATGGAAACCCCTGCTTTAGTCATAGGCAGCTTTCTTCGAGTTCACTCTACTTAAAATTCCCATTCTGTAGGGTCTTAGGTCAATTACCACTCCATCCAGGACCCTGCATGCAATGTAAACAGGCCAATGAAGCTACAGGTTCTGAGTTCTATTGAAAGTCAGGCCATTAAGATGGCTGAACTGAGCTACGGCTGACACATTGGTTACCTTGTCACACAGATGTGGCATGTAACCTGCCTGTACACATGGTGAAATGGGGCTTCAGAGCACATGAAGCTGACAGAACCCATCTTGAGGCTCTTTGGAACAAGACATGCTTCCACTGAAGGGCACACCAGCTGTGGAATCCCTTACTGCACTCATGTCTTGTTCTAGAGCACAACACAACTCATGCCACATTTGAGAGGCCTTCCCAAAACAGGTGAAACAGATTTTCTTCCTTGGGTTCCTCTCTCTGAGGGAGGCTCATGAAGACTGAAGAAGGGACTAGCAAGAGCTACTACATTGATCAGTATGCTAGAAATACAGAGATAGGAGATTACTTGCACTTTTGTTTTACCTGCCATTAATGACCTCTTGCTCTCAAATATAGGAAAGGAAGAAATGGTCCATCTGCAATCGACACATCATTCTGGAGTCAGGTGCTCACTAACTTTCCTTTCCAGAATAAATCTGAACTACTGTGGCCTTTACTATTTTCCTTCAACCTTTCCATCTTAAAGAAATCCATCTTCTTTCCTGTAACATGAAACAATACTATCTCAAGACGGCAAGGATAGGAGATATTATGCAATGTTTAAAGTCATGT
Source organism: Terrapene triunguis (assembly GCF_002925995.2). Taxonomy (NCBI): domain Eukaryota; kingdom Metazoa; phylum Chordata; order Testudines; family Emydidae; genus Terrapene; species Terrapene triunguis. Next base: position 1,997,643 of record NW_020664992.1, read on the forward strand.
ATGGAAAGTAGTATTAGAAGCCATTTAACATCAGAACAGCATCTCATTGTGAAATCAAAGACAGAAGGATTGCTTCTTTAAATCAGCTTTATTTTTCTAACTTTTATTTCAATTTCCCATAGCACCTTGGCAATGTCAAAAACAGAAATACAAATACATGTATTATCATTTTAACATTTAAAGCATGAACCTACTTTACAGAAATTGTTTTGGACAGTTTTGACAATGGACAGAGTATAGAAGCCAGATAAGTTGCTTTTTTTCTTCTTTCACTGAAGCCCTACCACTTTGGAGAGAGATCATACATGCCAAGGGAATGTCAGAATTGTCTGGGAGGAGCGAGATGTCAATAGTCACAAACTCAATATATTATCTGCATATTTTGTATTTTATAAAAATTAGAACAAAAGCCATTTGTGCACAATCTGTTTACATGTGAAATTGTATTTTTTTTTTTGATATTGTATCCATAACTGAAGCTCCATAAAAATAAACCTCTGGTTCTTAAATATAAAATTGAAAGTTGTTACAGGTTAGTTTGCAGATGGATTTTTCAGAAATAATCTTTAACTCCTTTCAAGTCCTCCCAACAGTATATTAAAACCAGACTCATTTGACCTCTTGAAGTGTCTATGCTGGGGACACTTAAGAGAAGAGCCAACTAAAAAAAACTAAAACAAAATCATGTACCATCCTAAAGGAAGCTCAGACTAGATGTAATATATATACAAACAAGAAGAGCATGATAAATCATTCAGATTAATGGCAATCTTATTTCAGAAGGAAATATCAAAAATTAGAAACCAAAAGTCTATTTGCATATCTGTTGCAATCAAGGATTTACAAAATAAACTCATCAGAAGCAAGTTTTCCTCCTAAGTGCATTTCTGTTGCATCTTGTCTGTAATACAATGGTTCATTTTACAAGTTTAAAATATTGCCTGTACACAGATGTTCTCCCCAGTGAACGTTCACTTGGGTAACAGTAAAAACAGTGGACACTTTCAAGATATTTAAGTGGATATTGACAAAGTAGTAAGGCCATAGCTATTTAACTACAGTAAAGCATTGATTAAGTCACTTAATTGCTACTGATCTGCCACAATATCATCCTTGTTCTCTTCTGGTTAATAGGATGGATTACTTTATTTTACCTACGGCTAAAACTGCACCATCATACTGTGCCAAGCTAACTTGGTTATTTTTTTTTTTTAAACAAAGATAGCAGGAATGTAAGATGCTATAAAAAACTAACTTAATTTTAGAAATTAAACAAACTTTTGCACTTTTTAATTTTACAATCACATGCAAATAGTCCCTCCTTCCCCTCCCCAGAAACAAAAAAATGGCCCAATCTTTTCCACAAATAAAGTAGAAGAAGTTTAACTAGGGGAATACACCTTTGTAGCTAACAAAATAAAACAGACTAATTTTGGAAACAAGTGACCGTTTGTGAAACTAAAAGTTATTTGAGATCTGCACTTTGTGTGTTCGTGTTTCATTGTTGTTGTTTTTAAATACAGTCAGCAGGGTAGAAGAATACATGTTTGCCCGATGTAGTGAGCTATCAAGGAGAGAGCCACTGAGAATCCATTATCTTCAATAGCTCAATGAACTTTTGTGGAACAAGAGCCAGTTTTACCTCTGGTAATAAGTTGATGCACCTCAACTGAGGTCAATGGAGTTGCACCAGCAGTGAATCTGGCTCCCAAATGGTCATTCTGTCCTTGTTTCCAATTGTCTGTCAAACAGGAAAACTTGGTGGGTAGAAACAAGAATTTGCCTGAGACTATATCTGGAGAATGAGAAGTAGCAGCTAGCCCATCTATGTTATGTATTTGCCATGCAATACAAGTACTGCAGGAGAACTTGCACACAAAACTATTGTTTTCACAGCCTTTATATTTACTTTATTATTCCCACCCCAAGCCCCCCAAAAAGACAAAAAGTGTCCATGGCGGTGGGGGAAGGAGGGGAATCCTAATGTTAAATCTTTGCACACCAGTATCAATTAGTTTAGTTATGGTGAGCTCCCTAATCTGATAGAGTTAGAATATGCTGGATAAAGCCAACAAGTTTACAGATTTATTTGCATACACTATACAAGACCATAACCTGTTGCTGGAAAATGCACATTTAAGACATAAAACATTCCTTCCACACGTCAAGTTTTCCAATCACCTTACAAGAAAAAAAGATTGAGCTGTAAGGATTTTTTTGTACATCTAATCAAGGAAAAAGCTACACTTTACAACTGTCAGAAATACTCAAGTTCTATCTTTCAGCTCAACAAGCTCTATGCACTGATTTAAAAGCAGATGCCCACATAGGTAAAAATTAACATGCCAGTACAGCCAAGCTAGGCCAGAGACTGTACATTTGCAAAAGCCTCTTCCCAAAGAGCTTTTCCTCTTAACTGCAACCAGTTTATGGCTGCTATTCCAATTCCAATACATGTTCACTCTGCGATGAGAGTGCACATTACCCCAATACTGGTGACTATTATACAGAATACATGTTATTTTCCAGTCTGAGTGCAGTAATTAAGTTTATAAAATTATTTATAAAAAGCAGCTTCTTTGAAATTTGATGCATTTCACAGAGCTCTTGACAGTTTAAATATTTAAACTTCTTTGTATCATTTCCATCAAATGTAGCATTATCCAAGTAAACTGAAACAGGTTTGTAAGCATTTTTAAACTATAGATTTGATCCATGATTTTGGTAAATTAAACTCCCAAACCCATTACAGGCAGTTTAAAAGTGAGTAATGATTGTTTTTGTATATGTAACATGCACAAAATGAACAGTTAACTGCATAAATATATGACTCATGAATCAAATCAAAAGCAACTGCCAAACTGAATAATAAGTTAGAGAAATGACAACTCTGGCTTTATATATATATATTTATAAAAATAGATACAAGAGTTCTCAAAGCAGTTGATGGAGAATGCCTATCGAGTAAGAAATCACCAAGGATTAACCTGGCTAAGAAATCAAAAGATGAAAATTTCACAGTTAATGTCATTTTAACTGCCACTTACATACCGTAAACATCTTAGTAATATATGCTAGTGATGCCATTAGAATGAATGTATCACAACTGATTATTCCAGTGTTCACAACTTACAGCTTTAAATTTGTATACGTCCTATTCACTTAAAAAAAACAAAAAAAACAAACAGGTACAATTCTTACTGCTGTGAGCTACTTTTCTTAACACTTTATACAGAACTTACAATGTGGGCATGTTTATTTTGGCAGATTCACGCATTGTATTTTTCCTGTTTCCTTCAGTCCTTTACGGTAATTACTAGGTTGTAAACTTAACGGCCTACTACACAATAGTGTTGTGGATTTAGTCGAAGTAACCTCTCTGAAACAAAGTTAAAACCTCATGGCCTTTGTTCCACTTTAAACTGTTAGTTCCAAGCAACTGAAAAGAGTCAGGAGCTACTATCTGCTGTAGAGTTTCCCCTAGTACTTGAGTCACTATATGGAAACCTGGCCGTGCCCCCAATGTCTCAAAGGAAATAAAAAGCCTCAATTTTAGACCCATTTAGGGCTTTGAACCTGCCCTCAAGACTCCCACCTGCAAAGCAGAATTCCATGAGTGGGACTGAAAGCTCAGGCTCTTCACATGTGAAACTACCACCTCCTGCTGTGCAGTCTTCCATTAACTGGGCCTAACTCAGGAAAACATACCAGATAAATGCACACAAGTCTGTAATAAAGGGGTTAGAGAAAGTAGCATTTAAGCAATAAAAAAAATTAAAATGCTGCCCTCAATTGGTAGAAAAAAAGGGGAAAATTAAAAATCCCAAACATGCCCCCACCCCCCCTTCTTGTGTCTAGGATACTGACTATTCTTACTGTCCTTATGGTCTGATCTACAATCAGATCTCCAGTAAAATCAGAGTTTAAAAAACGTTTGCTCTATGAAATATTAGTAAGGTCAAAAGACTAAATTTCAAGCTGGAAACACCAAGTTCTACTACAGTAGTGCATTCAGTTTTTACCATCAGTGACTAAGTCATGACAAAACAGTATCTGGCTGCACGCATGCAACTCAAGCACTCCGACCAAGAATCTCAGTTGTGGATCTGCTTTGCAATGCAAGGCCATTAATGGCATACATATCATCCTACAAGCCAAACGTTAAATAGGTTTAAAAAAGTAAGTTCTAATTTTACAGAAATGCTTTTTTTTTTTTCTTCCAAAAATAATATTCTCTTGCCCTCTTCCTTCTACACTGAGGGACATATTATGTCGTTTCATTTTTTCATCTGGTCAAAGCACTAATTCACAATCTCAAAGTTGATTTCAGGCAGGAAACACTCTGCAAATTAAAAAACAAAAAGATACAAAAATTATAATCTCTATATATTTATATTGATTGGAATCCTCCAGCATTTGTGAAATCACTTTTAGAGATGAATTTTGGGACCCTCCCCACCTTCTCCCACTCAAACCATATACTCCGATTCAGTATTCGTGTTCCCCGAATACCTCCTCCTTATAGTCCGTCTCCTTTGCTGCTCTTTAGTCCACAGCTCAAATTAAATAGAGAAGAGTTGGATGAGTTTTACTTTGGTGATCGGGGTGGCACATACTGCTCCTTGCCGATACGCCGAGGTGCTCCCTGAGGTGAAGATCTGCGTCCAAACTGGCGTCTCTGTTCCCTGATTTTTCCAGCAGCTCCCTTGGGAGGCCCGTTGCCTCTGAACCCAGAAAGATCCTTTGCCCGGCCTTCAAGCTTCTCATGGGCCCTCTCTGAAGCCTTCTCAGAAGTATTGTTTTCTTCATTTTTGGCAGGGGGAGCTACATTGGTACGAAGCTCCCTAAGTGGCTGAACAGGAACTGGAGTTGGCTCCTTTGGGGGTTTCTGGCAGACTTCAGCGTAACTTAGCTTGCGTGGCTCCTTTGGTGCCAAGGGTAGAGAAAGAGTAAAGTTTATGCATTCTGCTAAGAACAACCTATACCTGGAAAAGGCTCCTCAAGAATACCCCAGGCACACTGTTAAAGAACACAATGCCAGAACATGCTCTGTATAGTGAGCCAGGCTGGTTTAATATCCAGTGGCAGCTCAAAAGCCAAAATCTATATGAAGGTACTGTACCATGATCTGCTGGGGGGGGGGGGGAAAGAAAGAGAGTAGAGAAGAGAGGAAAACAGCCCCCTTGGGACTGTACCATGATCTGCCCTGGGGGTAGAGCAGAGAGGAAAGTAGCCAGTTTCCCTAGCCAACAGCCTCCAACGTGTGGAAGTCAGTTTACTAGAAAGTACTGAGATCTCACCCAAGGCAGCTGATCTTACCTGTATTGTCACAGTAAGCGCTGCATTTCCATTGGTAGAGGATGAAGTGGTATTTGTCCTTGATGGCTTTGCAGCACTGAGGGGACGTACAGAGACAGGTGGGGAAGTGTGGCTATTAACATCTTTCTGAGCAGAGACCTCCTCTGGCTTCTTGTCTGGCTGAGTTGTGCTGACAGATTAGACAAGATAGTGCAACGTTAGAATCTGTTTAAGAGTTAGTTCAGTTTCAAGAATGCCTTTTTCCCTTCTTTCAAGTCACTGCAGCAGTTTTAACCAAGTAGGATGCCCAAGGTCATTACCACCAGGTTCTGAACAGCAATCAGCTTTTCAGAGTAACAGAGGCCTAGTTACTAGTATAGTATAGAGGGGGACTGGAGCTAATGCTTCCTTAGAGTAGAAGTAACCAAGACTATCCTTCACACTACACAGCAGCTTATTTTTAAAAACATTTCTCAAATTAGCCAAGCGAATTATATACCTTGGGGCAGGAACCTCAGCCCTGCTTGGTGAACTCACACTTGTGACAGGTTGCTGGACTGGACTGTGTGCCTGCTCTTCTTGAGCAGATGCAGGACAACTGACCGCCAAGTCTTTGCTCTCCTGAAGAGACAACAGGAATTTTAAAACTGCAGAAGGACGACAGTCATTATGCCAGTACTTGTGTTTTAGTCACCAGACATCAAGAATTTAAAGTTAAATATATATGTACAGGAAGAGTTAAGATTTATTTTGTTATATAGAATATGCACATGGCACTTATTTCGGTGCAAGTCTTCTATACAGAACTGCCAGCTTTACATCAGGTGAAAAAACATGGGACAGAGAACAAACAAGGCTATTGCCTTCTGTACAACTGCAGAGACCAGCAGCAGCACCACTGCAGGTAAACAGATTCTTCCAAAACCCACCCCTACCCCAAACTCCCTTTATCTGATCTGTACTTCAGAAGCCACCACTGCTGATCTGGCTGCTTTATTTTGAAATACAGAGTGCCAACACTAAGTCTGGAAAGAGGAGTGGTAATTGCACAGGTTCCATTAGACACCACCTGGAAGCCCGTGAGCCCAAGAACAGAAACAGAAAAAGCTAGAATATTGTATGTTTAGACCTGCTTGGGGACAGTGCAGTTTACAGCTCTACCAGAATAAGCCTGAATAATTTTAAGGACATGTGGAGGAGGGAAGTTAACCATCTTGATGTGCACTCCAGAAGTAGAAACAAGTACCTTCTCTTTGCCAGTTCCTTTAACAATGTCAGACATTCTGCTTTCCAACACAGGTTCTCCTTGTATTTTTGCTGTACTGCCAGGCAGAGGAGGGAAATTTGATGCTAGTAAGTCAAACTTTGGTGTCTGAGTCTTTGTTTCTGCTGAAGGCTGAGGTCGCTAGAAGAAAAAAGAAGGTCTGTTAACATGTAACCATAGCGCCTTGTGTTGTGAGCCTATAAAGGTCTCAAGTTAAGTAATGTCAAAACAGTTCCTGAATGGAAGTCTATCAAACACCACATCCTGCATGATGAAATCTTGAAGATTCAGGGATTGTATTCTTCCCTCAGAGTCAGTCTGCAGCCCATCCCTGATGGTGGGTGTCAATGCAGTGACATCTTTCAGAAGAGAAACTCCATATGGCTTTAATAAGAACTGGGATGTTTCCTGGTCAAATGCCAACTGCAATGGTTTCATTTTGCCTCCCTATACTTGTTTTGCAGTTTCAGTTCAGTGAAGTCTATGTTACTGCTCATCTAGAGCATAAAGTGACTACAGACCTGCTCTGTAACTCTTGTTCCTCAAGACACGGTGCACACATCCATTCCACTTCAGGTGTCTGTGTGCCAGTGCATCAAAGCCGGAGAACTTTTCCCATAACTGTACCTGCAAGGGCAGCACGTGCTGCCTCAACACACTCCTTCTGCTAAGCAAAGATAAGGCATGGAGCACCTGACCCTCCCCCCACCTCAGTTCTTTCACACCTAAAGCCTGCATCTGAAGTGATTCTGATGGAGAGGGGAAGGAGGGTAGGTTGTGGATGAGTAACATCTCAAAGAACAGGTATGTAACCATTTTTTCCCCATCTTCAAATGCTTGAGGTCACTTCAGGTGACTCACAAGCAGTTCTCAGTTGTCAAGGGTATTGAGTCTACCCGAACAAGGATCCCAGTACTTCTCTCCCAAATTTAGCATTGTTACTGGAGGCCTGGGAGAGAAACAATGAGTGGTAAGCAACTGAATCAAACTGAAGACCAGGTAACAGCTCTGCAAATGCATAGAGTCCATATAGAATATGCTAAAATTCTTTGACATAGAGAACGTTTGCAAAGTTGTAGTAGACACAAATGCAGAAGGAAATCCAGGATGAGATGTTCTCAGAGCAAACAGGTTTCCCTTTCATTCGCTCAGCAAAGGAAATGTATAACGGAGGAGATAAAACTAAACTCCTTAGACCCGTCCAAGTAAAAAGAATCTGTCATGAACTTCTAAGATATGTAGCATCTATCTGTGTGAGAGTGAGGCTTGGGAAAAACTGGCAAACAAACAGTTTGATTCAAATGAAAATCTGAAACTTTAGTGAGAAATTTGGGGTACTGATGCAGGGCAACATTGTCTTTGTAAAAAATCCTACAAGGAGGGTGAGCCATCAAAGCTCCAAAAACTTCCTAGCTTAAGTAATGGCTATTAGAAATGCCACATTTAATCGAGCGAGGAGACAACGAGCATGTGGCCATGGATTCAAAAGGAGGTCTCTTCAATCCTGTGAGAATTAAGTTTAAATCCTAGGACAGAGTAAGATCTTTAATAGGTGGGGAGAAAGTCCGTCCAAACCATTTAAGAATTTGACAGAGTTGGAAGACACAGACCTGCCATCTACAGGTGTGTGAAATGCTGGGATTGCAGCCAGGTGGACCCTCAGTGAACTACTTGAGAGACTTCTCTCTTAAGCCAAGCAGAAAATACAGAATAAAAGACTACACTTCCTTCATGGGTTTCTATTTATGTCAGGACCAAATAGAGAACCTCCTCTACTTCGTAAGGAAAGTGAACCTGGTAGAAGCCTGACTGACCATGGATCAATCAATTGTCCAGGTATGAATACACCTGGACTCCCACCTTTCAGAAAGCTGCTACCACCGCCATGCACTTCATAGAAATTTTAGGGGGCCCACAGCCAACTAAATCAAGGGACCATGAACTGATAACGAACAACTGCTATGACAAACCTTAAGAATTTTGTGTGGCTCTGGCATACAGCTACATAGAAGTACGCATCCTTTAAGTGGACATTAGCAAGAAAGTCAGAGAAAGGAAGAGGATAACAGAAGACAGGTAACCATACAAAACTTGATTTTCTTAATGTATTGATTTCACAGTTCTAGAATAAGTCTGAAGACTGATTTGAGAAAGTATCAGGAATAAAATACCTTCCCCCAAGATTGAGACAGTATATCTTCTACAGCCTCTAGCGATAACAGACTGAACTTCTTGAATTAATACAGCCTTGTGAGAATGATCCCTGAAAAGGGATGGGGCATCAGAAAAGGGGACAGAATTGAACTGCAAGGTGTAACTCAGTCCCTCTATTGTGTGCTGCACTTTGACAGGTATGCAAGATACCTGCAGTCATGAAGCACAGCACATAGTGATACCAGTTGCTATCACACAAGCCAATGAGTCCACCATCTAATGCAACCTGCAGAGATAAACAAAAGGGTTGCCAAGTTATAACATGAGAAGCGGTAGCGTCTTCATAGCAGGCAAGGTAAGCCCTGGATAGCTATACAGAATAGTACAAGAACAGCAACATTAAAATTCTAATCAGCAACGGCTGCCTGTTGGCGAGCTCTGCAGATCAGTGTGCTATACTGCTCCGGTCTCAGCCCAAGAAAACATCTTTTTGGAAGAGGAACAAGATGCATCTCTTTTCTTAGTAAAAATGTTACAAACAAATGAACTGCCACACAGCATCTGTATGAATCCTACCAAACTCTTTGCCTCGGTGATATCTTGTGGCTGGGCCTCCCGCAGGTTAATTATGCATTTCTTTTACATGCTTTATTTTAGCAGTCCTGAAACAGCATTGGCCTGAATAAGGCATTGCTAAGGCAGGTGCTGATCAGACTATTCAACATTTTCTGTCCCCATAAAAGAAACAAGCCACAAAGCAGGATCTGACCATAAATGCTAAATAACTAACTGCCCATAAGCCTAACTTCTTGCACTCCCTTTGAACAGGTCATCTCAGGTCCCAGTCAGGCTTCCATTGAAGCCAACGGGACTTCTGACAATTACTTCTATGGGAAGAGGATCAGGTCTTTAGCATTCTATTATAAGGGAGAGATAATAGGAGCAAGCTGCCACGAGTTCCACCTAGTGGTCAATGTGGAGCAGCACACTTTTGGAAGAGCACTCAGCAACAAGGTTTCCTGTAGGATACACCTGTTATTAAAGAGAAGACAGGCTCTAAAAAAAGAAACAGGAAGTAATGGCTGGAACCAAGAGACTGATTTATTTTCACTTGTCAGGCAAACATACACATTCTATCTTCACAGCCTCAGACAGGAGCTAGTGCAGCCCATAGGATTACTTTGCTAGCTATTTTCCGAATTAATCCATTTTATTCTTATATTTTATCAGTATTAATGCCTATGAATTTAGGATGTGTTGAGGCATATGATGTGTGTTTCCTAATATACATAAAATAAGTTTTGCTGAAATGCAAGAAGCCTACCAGCCTGTATCCAGTAAGATCTGCTTAATAGCTAAAAGCATCATCAGTTAAGAGTAAGTCAGCATAAAAGCTGGTAACCTTTGGCATAGATGGGAATGGTCCCTGAACTTTGGGGAACCAAAGGGAGGAACTATACACAACACTGAGCAGGCTTATCCGGCATCTACAACCGGTTGGTAACCGCAGGGTAGTCGCCAAGAGAGCCTAGATTGGCAGTTTTTGGAGTGAGATAATCCTTATTAATATATAGAGATTAAGTGTCATAATCCACTAACCTATAGGATAAGAGTACGGAAATAAGGGTTGGGTATAGTAGGTTGGGCCTGAAGTACATAGTGTCAGGATCCTATAAAATACCTTGTAAAGATATCATAGGGAGCGCTTCTTTTAGCTCTTTTGGGTTTTTTTTTTTTTTTTTAAAGCTCTTTCAGCTCTTTTAGTCTTTAGCTCTTTCTTTTCTTTGTTCTTTTATATTCTATCAGCTCAGCTTGTGCAGTATAGTATCACTCAACATTCCTAACTATTGGGGAAGCCAGCACCATCGTATTATCGGGCATACCAGGAGTAAGGCTGGTCCTTCACCTCCTATTACCGGGTCCTCAAGGAAGGGTGAGAGTATGTTATGTTAAGGTACTTATAACATAAATGTTACCACCAGGAGTTTTGGAATTCTTTTACTGTTTTGCAGTCGTAAGTTTCATAGCATTTATTATTCTTCTGTTAATCTCAATCAAGTTTTATCAATTTGGTATTGTTCTCAGTGTGAGTGTTTTTGCCAAGCACGCCGAGAGTCCTCTCTTGATATAGAACTCACTGAGTTCTTGAGCCCCGTAGTCTGAATAGGACAAGAACCTATCAATCTTCTGGTCGGATGTGATCAGTGGCAAGCCATAACAACTAACCCATCAAATTCAGGTCAACACTAGAGGGAGGGGGAGGTACATGAAGTGGTAAGGCAGAGCCCATTTCACTGCCTAGGTCCCTCCCCTCTACCCGTCCCCCCCACCCCCCATGAAATAATGAAAATGGAACTTACTGAAAGACGGTCATCTTCTCGTCTTCTCCGACCTCTGAAAAAGTTCCTCCTTTAAGGGAAAAAGGAGGGAATTGAAGACAAACTTCAGCAAGCATATTAGTCTAGCTCCTAATTATATCCCCCATAAGGGGGAGCATGCACCTAAGTGCCCATTCTTCTTCCTACGGCTGATGTAAAAGTCAAACTATAATAGTGCCTACTGATCAGACCCAAGACACACCTCTTCTCCATTCTTAGGGGTCTAACTTTGTTTCTCAGTGCATTAACTTATTTTGCAGACTGAACAGGTGTCTTTTCTGTTACAAAGAAAGGTCTTTAGACCTACTTTTTTAGGACACAATGTGCCTGCTGGAGATTAGACTTTACTACAGTGAACAACTGTTACTTTGGTTCTCTTTAAAAACCTATACTGTAGCAACAGTCGTGCATGGGAATTTTTGGTCAGCAAGTTGTTTAGAGAGGGTCAGAACCCCAGTACTAACAGACACCAAAAATCAACTGGCTTTATCTCAGAAGATAAATGTTTGAAGCTCCCAGCCACTGAGCCCAGAGGACTTTGGTACTTGTTTAAAATTTAATGTAACCCCAAAGGCCACAGTTTTACTTAATGGATTGTTTGTATTCTGCAGGCCAGTCATAAATAGAGTTGTGGTAACAATCTAGTCCTTACAACATAGCGAAACCTGTCTTTGAACTACCTACAAGCTATTTGAATCTTAGAACAAAGAAAAGCCCAGAGTTAGCACAGCTGCCTTAAAAGAGAGAGGAGAGAGAAACAAAGATGTGCCAAGTGAGTGGTATGGGAAGGGGGGAAAATACTCTCCCTTTGCTTTACATGAGAAGTTGTTTCTAACGTTTTGCTTTAACTACTAACTGAAGGTAATTGCTAACATGCATGAGCTCCCCCCACGTTCATACTATGAGCCAGGAGAGACTTGTGGCATGTTTTACAATAATGAAACAAACATAAGCCTTAAAGTCTTAACACTACACTCAGATTACAAGTGTTATGTAGAACAGAGTTTGTACAGAAACATGTTTTTCTTTAATAAACCATTTTTAACTTCTACAAGGACATCCCTATTTACTACCAGCTGTATGGATTTCCTACCATTACAGCCTGTAAAAATGAATGGCGAGTCAAAAAGTTTTCAATCTCACTTAGAAAAGTTCAAAATGTATTATGCTCAATTTGCTTGTTTAATTGAATAGCAATTCCCTCCCTAGACCACTCCACCAATAACTGAATAGTTGTGTTCAGCACCTGAAGTTATTTTGGTTTATGAAAATTAATCTAAAGCTAGTTCGGCAATCTTTTCCCAACACTATGGCTCAGCGTTTCTCCAACCACACACTGCTTTCACTGTAACGTATGGCTCGCATTGCTGCAATTTTTTACCTGCCCCTGCCAAGACTGTAGTCTCCATTCTGCTCCATCTGCGAGGTGGGATAGTCCTTCTGAGAACAGCCTTGTTCCTGGTGTCCTGTTAATGTATTGGTATGTCGTTCCATACCAAAATTCCTCACGTTGGTTCTGTTCAGTGGTCCATCCCCCATCGACACTGTACCAACCACAGCTGTACCCTCTGCACAGTGTTCCGAGCTGCTTGATGATCGGAAATGAGGCTTCACGCTGTATGAGATACAAGAGGTTGTCATCACCACAACATAAGGACCAATAAGCAGAGTTCTCTCCCAAACAAACTAGAGCACTTTCGATAATATGATCTGAAGTAATTAAAAAGAGACAATAAATAAATGTTACTCCTCCATTGTTAAAACAATATCCCACGTGGTACCATGCACCCTTGCCATGACTTCATGGTCCAAGGACAAAATGCTCCATTGTGCAGCTCCCAAACCATGTAATTAGGCACCCTCAACCCATCTTTTCTTAGTAATCCTGAGTAGTCTTCCAGAAGTCCCAACTGACTCTAAAAAATTGTGACTATAAAGACAACAGAAAATCCTGCAAAAGCTCAAGAGAGTTAGGCAGCTAACACGCTATCACTAACATACAAGTGAAACAGAGGGAGATGGGCCGTGATTAGTCTATAGCAACAAAGGAGTATTAAAAAAGGTGGTATTTGCCTATGTGAGAGCAAGAACAAATACAGACACTTAATTCCACCACACTCAGTGTAACCAATTTGTTACTTCAGTGTCTACCTAATGACAGTTGCACATATCCTCTGCAAAATACAAGCAGATGATTCCAAACAAACAAAGTATTTCAAACAACACAGGAGCATCCAATTCACAGCTAAGAGAAAGTTTCCCCTTGGAAAGCAGCCTGAGTGACAAAAAATATAACTTTAATATATACTAAATGTTCAAGTCTAAATATTTACCTATCTCACACTATCTAAACAGACTGGATTCCCTCCTTGCAATCCCCCTCTAACTCTCCCACACACTTTGGCTTCCTCCAGTGTCCCCCGCCCCACAGCAAATCTCAAGAACCACCACCAGTTTGGAGCACAGGATTTTATGTACACCTCTACCCAGATATAACGCTGTCTTCGAAAGCCAAAAAAATCTTACCGCCTTATAGGTGAAACTGTGTTATATTGAACTTGCTTTGATCCGCCGGAGTGCACACACACACACACACCCCCCGGAGCACTGCTTTACCGCGTTATATCCGAATTCATGTTATATCGGGCCGCGTTATATCGGGGTAGAGGTGTATTTTCAACAAAAAAAAAAAAAAAAAATCTATACATTCCTGTGACACAGAGAATGTCCAAGGGCAGTCCCCAAATGCAAGGAATTCTAGACTGGCTAGTAAAGAGGCAGATTCCTTCTACTATCAAGTTCTTTCAAGGATCTGTCTTCCTTTCTCTTCAGCAGAGGGGAACTGAATATTTTCAGCAAGTTACCATCTGCTAATAGCAAACCATGGAACCAGAAATAAGAGAGAGATTCATAGATTCTAGGACTGGAAGGGACCTCGAGAGGTCATCGAGTCCAGTCCCCTGCCCGCATGGCAGGACCAAATACTGTCTAGACCATCCCTGATAGACATTTATCTAACCTACTCTTAAATATCTCCAGAGATGGAGATTCCACAACCTCCCTAGGCAATTTATTCCAGTGTTTAACCACCCTGACAGTTAGGAACTTTTTCCTAATGTCCAACCTAGACCTCCCTTGCTGCAGTTTAAACCCATTGCTTCTTGTTCTATCCTTAGAGGCTAAGGTGAACAAGTTTTCTCCCTCCTCCTTATGACACCCTTTTAAATACCTAAAAACTGCTATCATGTCCCCTCTCAGTCTTCTCTTTTCCAAACTAAACAAACCCAATTCTTTCAGCCTTCCTTCATAGGTCATGTTCTCAAGACCTTTAATCATTCTTGTTGCTCTTCTCTGGACCCTTTCCAATTTCTCCAATTAGTAATCTAATCTTGACGGTGCAAGATTCTTCCCTGTGCTCTATACTATATCTTCCAATGCCATTTTAAGTGACAAATGACACAATTTTGCCACTACTTCCTTTGGGTGGCTCCTGCACAGCTTGGTTGATCTAATGGGTAGGAAGGTGCCTCTTTGGCTCTCAAATGCAGGAAGTATATCAGGAAAGTCATCCACCCTTCATTTTAAATCTCAGCAACCCATGTGCTGAAGAACCATTTTCTGATTGTTCTGAAGCCCAGCCTATCTTGCCAATGTCATTCTCACGCTACTGTCCTCATATCCACAAGACAAGGAAGCTGATTAAGTCTGACACAACAATTTGGGAGTTTGTCACAGGGTGTGAACCTTTCACTCCTGCACACATGTTGCAACATTTCAGGCCCAAATAAATGTGACTGGTTTAAACAAATGTTGGTTTACTTTAAAGACAAAACAGCCAATATTTAATATTAGACTAGTGACTACCCACATGATGAGATAAATTAAGCTTAGCCCACAGGACAAAAAGCTATACAGGGGAAGCAGCATATAACCTTCTCCCTGGAGGAGGTTTTCTGGGATTGAAGGAGAAGAGTAGTCATGTTGAACAGAGATCGCCTAGTACTTCTTATCTCCAACAAACTTTATGAAACAATTCTCAGCCACCCAATAAGTAGCTTTTCTCCATCAACAAAATGAGGCAAAGGCAAAGAGACTTAAAGTGACAATCAGTTTAGGCTCAATGATTTTATTTATTTATATTTTTAAAAACAGAAGAGTTTATCATTTTTTGATTCAATGATTAAACATTGGCTGGTCAGATTCATAAAATTTAAGCCCAGAAGGAACCACTGTGACAATCTAATGTGGACTCCTGTGCAAATATTAAATTCTATTGCCTTCAATTCTAAAGATTCTCCTGCAAACCAAACACTACTACATTGTGCTATCACAAGAATTCATGAAGCAGCCTAGAAAGAGTGAAAGTTGTTTATTGCCCAAACTGAACGGGGGGGGGGGAGAGAGGGAACCCACCGTGCATAAACAGTATTAAATATAGAAGATCGAAAAATTTAAATCTAATGCATCAGTGGAGCTCAGTCCTTTCCAGACTGGAACCCCATATTACAACAGGAAAAAAAAAAAAAAAAAAAAAGTCTCCCATAAATTTGCCAATCCATCTGGTCTATTCCAACAGATTTCACAGGCCCATGCTGAAGAGGCATAAAAAGGAACGTGAACTTTAACAAGCATACCAATTACCAAGGAGGGCTGGGACTTTAAGGAACTCCTTGAACATGCAGAGCATCCTTTACATACCAGATAGGGACAGTCCAGGGAAAGAGAGGAATCCCTGCTGCTTGGGACATATAAAATTAGACTGGTACATGGACAACATGAAATAAATGTTCATTGGCAGGGAGGTTGCTAGAGCACTGAATAGGCTTTAGCATCTACAATAGGCATGGAAAGCAGATCTTAGTTAAGTCACTTAAGTTTGCCATTTTTGAATCCATTCATTCAAAGTGAAGGAAAAGTTTCTAGCTGTATGATTCAGCCCTCAGATCTCATAATCTCACCTGTCATTGAGAAGGCCACACAATCTTGGTCTGGGCAGAAGAACGAAAAGTACAGGAGAAAAGGGCAGAAGATAGGAGAAAGCAAAGAGAAGAAAGGAAGCAGTAAGAAATTGAGCAAGGAGAGTGTGCATGAAATGAGAGATGCCCAGACTTTTGAATGTTAGACCTATTCTCTCTGAGCGCGATATTTGATCATCACTGGGCCAACCCTCTGAGCCTACATCTTACTTATCTTGCTAGCATCCCAGCAGAGAGGGAATGTTTCTCAGAGGCTTCCACTATCCTCCTTAAATATAACATTTGAAATCCTGGAAACAGACTTTAAAGTTGCAATGGCATAAGGAAAGCTTCACACTAAGCTAACACGGACGTAGGGAAGGCTAGAGCACATCCTAGACGAAACGTGTTTGGAACCAGATTCCACCGTAGTGTGCAATAAAGCTACCTCCATCTTTCTACTACCTAGAAAGATCAGAGCTTCATTTGTGGAGAAGGAAGGAGCTCAAATAACTCAACTTTATGTTTCTCTACTAAAGAAAAGGCTTATTACAGTAGAGCCTCCCATTTAAGAGTCTTAACCCTTTAAAATTCCTACTGTTCTGAAGGGAGTTTCTCTTCCAGAGACTGCATCATGCAATAGAATTCCCACAATAAAGCAGGAGCTACCTAGGAGTAAGTACATGTTGTAACTTCTTGTCACCAGTGGATATGGAGCTCTTATCTAGAGCTATTACATTATTTGGTATGGTTTCTGACCAACCCTGGACTCAGTATGAAATTAGATGACTTATCTAATAGTAAAAGTTTACACTTTGCTTTGCTAAGATTCAGGACAGAATCTCTGTCTCAAAAGCCTTAAGAACAGGGGTCAATGGTGAACTTAAGGAACCTTTGATTATTAGAATGTGAAGTTCTACATAAGGAGATGTGTCTCCTTCAACTATATGGACCAGTCCCTTTGGTCAACAGCCAAAATGAGAGAAGGAAGCACTTGCCCTCTTGAGATATCCCCCTCCTCCTTTGAGGGCTGGATAGACAACTCCTATAAAAGCTAGTTAAGTCAGAGAAAACATTACCTTTGAGGGAAGATTGAAATTGGGTTTATTTAGCCTGGAGAAGAGAAGGGGAGGACATAAAAGTTTCCACGTACATCAAAGATTGTTACAAGGAGGAGGGTGAAAAATTGTTCTTGTTAACTTCAGAGGACAGGACAAAAAGCAATGGGCTTAAATTGCAGGAAGGGAGATTTAGATTGTACATTAGGAAAAACTTCTTAACTGGTAGGGTAGTTAAGCACTGGAACAAACTGCCTAGGGAGGTTGGGGAATCTCCCTCATTGGAGGTTTTTAAGGACAGGATAGAGAAACATATGTCAGGAGTGGTCTAGTTATTATGCAGTGCTGCCTGAGTGCAGGGGACTGGACTACATGGACTCTTGAGGTCCCATCCAATTCTACACTTCTATGATTCTATGTGATTATGATTGTACAGTGCTGATGCCAAGTATACTTAAATCTTTCCTGCAAGGAATCACGGGGGGCCTTGCCCCAAGAGGATCTGGTAGGGTTGCTTTGGCTGCCAGCCTAGAATCGAGGCTGAGTCAAGATTGCTAGAGAAAGAGCACAGTTTCAAAAGGCAAAAATTATGTGGATTACTTCCATCTGATAATTAGGAAGTGGATATATTTGCCCATCTAGAAGGCAAATTTACCCTTACTGTACATACCAGCTGGGCTGGACGAGTGTCAAAAATCTAGGTCTACAAACAAGAAATCCTATAAAAATGCTCCATTTATGTTTTAATAATCAATGGGACGCTGATAAACAGGCACAGCTCTAACACAGCTCAGTGGCAGTTGTGCAGGATCTGCCCCCATTAGAAACAATCCTCTAAATTCAGCTGCCTTGCTTGTCCCACATGAAGCAATAAACACTTCATTCTGCTCCTGAAGACCCAATTTCAAAGTCCATCCTCCACTGATCACGTCAATTTATGGCCATGAACTTTAACTTCATTACCAAATGTTTACAGCACAGGCAGTTGTCAAGTGAAGTCTCAAACATAAAAGCGATTACTGTGCTAATCAGCCTGCTTGCTGCATTCAGTAGGAAAGCCTGCAAATAAGTTTCCACCCTATAGTCTTTTGTAATTATAGAGCATTGCTCCAATGACACACAAGGTTGTTTTCCTCCTCTGCAAATGACTGTATTTGAGCTCACTCTAAAATTATATCAGGAGAGAGACTGATGTGGTAAATGAATTACAGTGATAAAATTGCTGAATGCTGAATTTATCTAATAGTAAGAGCCTGCGTCTCTGAAGTTGTATAAGGTGAGTGGCTCTACAATGTTAGTCTCACTACAGAAGCTGAATTTGTCTTGTAGGAATTTCTGTTTAGGAAATAAGGCAGCCGTGAGTTAGAAGCATCAGTTTTTAAAGAGGAAGCTATCTTGGTTTCAGACTTAAAACACATGACTCTTAATGGTAGCCCCTTTGAAGCTTTCAAGTGAGTCCTTACCTTTGTTCTCTCTAGCACACACAGATTTGTTATTGTATGGCCTCATGAACATTGGCCTGGATTTTATGCTAAATTTAGTTTCCAAAAAAATTCCACCTAGATTTAGCAAACAAGGAGACAAGTGATTTAGATCAACTACAAAGCATTACGCCCTTGGTAATAAGCGTTCCTTGACGTCTCATTAAAGTTCTGGAAACTGCAAATTCTAACAGCACAGCCAGCTTCTTGATTTTCTCTTACCGGTTTCTATGGAATGGGCGACCTATGCTCAAGGAAGCAGCATTCGTCTTATATGATCCTGGTGAATTAAAGCCATTCACGAATCCACCATTAGGAAAAGGGGCCTGCAATGCAGAGACAAGAATATCAGGCTGTCAAGAGTTGAACCAAGTCTAAAGATAAAAGAAAAGATGCTCATGGTTGTTTGGCCCTTTCCTGCACTGCTGACATCAACTTAACTTGCTGCTTTATCCAGAATGTTTTATACCTCAACCCTGTGACATCACATTCCATTATTACAATCCCTCATTAAAAAAAAAAAAAAAAAATTAATTCTCCCTAGGTCTATAGTTTGTAAAGCCACTACAGTCTCATGATATTTCTGTCCAAGAAGAGCCAAGAAAATCCCTCCCCACCTCCCCAGGTTTGCTTGGGATAAACTGAGTTTACACCAGAGGCCCCTGAGATTTAACTGATGCTGGTGATAGGATAGGGTGCTTTTTAGAGGCTTATCTTATTGGATCTGGACCATCACCAGCTGAAGCCAATGGTCAGTAATCCACAAACACATGGAAGTGGTGACCAGACCCATGTCTCTTGCAAGATAGTGAGAGGTCAACCCAATCAACACAGGCCAATTTGTTACTCAAGCTCTCAGAGTAGATTTTTGGGACAATACTCCAAATGTATTGCCCATCAGTGCTGATAACAAAACCCCTCCCATTGTATGAAAATTGGCAGCAGTTACTTACCAGTGGTGTTTCAAAGTAAGGTGCAGGGTTTGGAGACCAAGTCTGAGGCACAATACTGTAAATAGAGTACTGCTGAGGACTATATACAGGCTGCATAAACAGTGGTGAGGCAAACTGTGCTTGTGTTTGAACTGGCTGAGTATACACACTGGAATCCACTACCCGGTAGCCATTTTTAGCAAAAAATGTGTTGATGGCTTTTATCCTTGCCTGTAAGAGAGATCAAACCAAGTTACGTGTGCCATACGTGAGGAGGGGAGAGCAAGGGCTGGTCTACACTGGGGGGAGGGGCGGGAATCGATCTAAGATACGTAACTTCAGCTACGTGAATAGCGCAGCTGAAGTCAAAGTATCTTAGATCGATTTACCTTGGGTCCTCACGGCACGGGATCGACGGACGTGGCTCCCCCGTTGACTCCACTACCGCCACTCGCTCCGGTAGAGTTCCGGAGTCGACGGGGAGCGCGTTCGGGGATCGATATATCGCGTCTTAACGAAACGCGATATATCGATCCCCGATAAATTGATTGCTACCCGCCGATATGGCAGGTAGTCTGGACGTACCCCAAGAGGAAAGACATGAGTTTTTTCTTTCCCTTATTTTTATTATAATGTAGGTAAGGAAAAACTAGGTTAACTGCTGACTACAAGCATAAACCTTGTGTGGCAGACTATGTTGCAGTGTTGGTTATCCCTTCTTACAATAAAGTGCTAAAATTAAGGGTGGGTATCTTAAACCAATGGATCATTCAAAGCTTTAAACTTTATGCTGCCTTCTGTGGCAATAACTGCTCTATATTCGGAGACTAACTCAGAATTTAAGCAAAAGTCATTGCTGTGAAAGATGCCAGATTGACAACTATAGGAACTGAAGCCTTCACTTCTCAGCAGATTAGGTACAGGACCAGGAGCAGCAGGCAGGGCAAGTTTCCCCCCACACTGCACAGCCAGGTTGTGTAAATGTCATTCTAGAGGAGCGAGCTCTACAAAATGAAGAGAATCGAAGTCCTTAATCCCTCTGCTGAGTCTTACAAACAAGGATGCCAGTTTGGAAGCTTAAAATATATCTATCTATCTATCTATCCACACCCACACCAACCACATCTCCAGTAGTATCTGCACCTGGGATCACCCACCACACACACTCTTAAATTGGGTTCAAGCTAGTGTCCTACAGAGGAAAGGCTCTGCATCCCAAAATTAATTTTTAGTAAGTTTACAGTGCTGGCCAAAGAAAAAGATCCAAGATTTTGCCCTGAAATCGCCCCATACCCATATTAAATAAAAAGAGTCTTACCATTATTGGCTTGCCCTGAAAGGTTTTCACTTCTTCCCTTAAGTATTTAAATGCCTGTGAACATAAAAAGACATTTATTGAAAGAACATTTTGGTAAAACTGCACTTCAAAGACAGTCTTTAGAAACTGACTAATATAAACATAGCTAGGCCTGAATTCAAGTTGCATTATATTTTGATAAGTTTATGACAATTTTACAAGAGGAAAAGCCATTGTGTTATTCAGAGCATCAACAGTTCGTGGTTCCTCATGCAGACCAAGCTGCAATGTGTTAGCACACACATCTTCCTGCCTTGATCCATCTTTCTTAAATCTTAACACAGACATGACCATATTATGTTGCTATCAAAGAGCAAATATTTAATCTCTGTTGCAAGGGTTAAACAGAAGAGTGCTTGCCTTAAGTGTGCCACTACAATGGCATTTCAATATTTGAGAGAGACATTGAGAAACCACACCAAAGGGAGAATTTGTACTAAGTCAAACCCTGGTTTGTAATATTATGTTGCCTTCACTGCAAAACACCTTTTTTTCCTATGGCAAAAAAAAAAAATCATTGCCCATCAAGTTATTTACAGGGATACTTAATTGGCCTTTTTTTAAAACCACCCACTTCTGTGCTTCTTCAATGAAAAAAGCTTCAGTTTCATTTTCCTGTCCAGTCAATTTCTATACAGTTTTGCTTTCAGGTTCTCATGCAGTAGCACAAAACTGCAAGGTTTAGTTGTTGTGACTGCAGCAGGATGTGCATTTGAGAAGAGTTTCCAACAGAAAGAATTCGTGTATTACTCTTAAGCTTTCTATAAAAGCCCAATTGTACCCATTTGTCCCAACAGTGCAACTGTAAGAACTACAGAAATTAATGCGATGCCCATGTAGATTGTTCCCCCTTATAACTAGCTCTAGTTTAAACAAAGCCAGCATTTCAGATACAGGATACTAGATCCCGTATCCAACAACATTTCCATTAACTAGATGCTATTATTTAATTGTCAAGAGTGGCAAAAGAGACCAAATAGAAGCAGCACATGTGGTAAGAGAGGCAGACAGTAGAAATGTAGTCCAAGAACAGCAGTCATCCCTAATCACCTGAATTTCTCTATCAGTTAAACTGAATTCAACTTTGTAAATAAGCGCCTAGCTCCCCAGGCAATAGGTGCTGCATACATTAATCAATTAAATTAACTCTCCCTTGTGGCATATATTTTATCATGCACCAGATGTGCAGTTCCCAAGAATAACAGCGAAGGTTCAATTAAAGGATAGAGATTGTCTTCAAATCGAATGGAGTCTTACCTGTTGTGCATCAGTATCTGACTGGAATGTAACGTACCAGTTGTTATTGTGAGCAAACTCACAGCTTATCACTCTGGGACAGTTTTCGTTTTTAAACAGCGCCTTAACCTCCTGAAGAAAAGGAAACTTGTTAGGACTGGGTCCCCAAAATTATCATTGCAAACCAACTGAGAGATTTAACGCCCACTCCCCACCAGGGGAAGTTTTTGTTCTACATCCTGAGTTATTGAAGGCTCATCCTGTAACCAGAAATATGTCCAACCTCCCAGTAGAAGCATACAACTGCCATGTTATAGTTCTCATTACTAGACTGGCACTGGTCTAGCTGAAGATACAAACATTAAAATGTTGGTATATTTCTCCAGATACTATATGGATATGTTGGTTTATGTGTTGATTCACACATTCTCCCAGACAACATTTTCCACTTCCAAACACTGAGATCCCCACTAATGCCCTTCAGAACTGCTCTTAAATCAGCAGAAAGTCTCTCTTACAAGGATCCTATCACCCACCCCAGGGGCTGAATATGCAACTGCTGCAGCAGCACTCAAGCCTTGCCAACCTGTGTAGGAAGGGAACTGGAAGCAGGCAGGTCTCCTATATGTCAGAGCACAACACAATCTTAGGTTTTGTTATGCAACATTGAGTTTTCTTCAATATCAGACATGCATATAGGTACATTTGTAATGAGGAGATGCCCAAAAATGACTTTAGAAAGTTTAATTCTTTGAGATTTCTACCTACAGGACAAGTACATCTGTAGGTACTCTAAGAGAATAACATCAGTCTTGCACTCATGAGCTACCCAGATTAAAAACAACGAAAAACAAAACCAAAAATAGTGGGCGTTTTTGGTGAGGGGACCATGGGATAAAGGAAGATATCCCAGCATTAAGCTGGCAAGGAAGCATTATGAATAACTGGTTTCAAGTTGTATGCAATGTACTCTACCTTGAATGGTCCCTTAGAATATGCGTTAACTACTTATGCTAAATAATCTTTTCCACCTTGCATTTAGCTGTGATGCTCAGTTGGAGTACTTTTCCCTGACCTGAAGAAGAGCTTTGTGTGGCTCACAAGCTTGCCTAATTCACCAACAGTAGTTGATCCAATAAAAGATATTACCTCATCCACTGTGGCTTCAAGTTAGCCAAGTTACCTTGACAGAGGTCCTTCTGAAGCAAGATTCTTAACTTCCAGAAAAGTAATAGTTTTGCAAGAAGTTGCTGGTGTCACAATGGGTTACAGCTTTTAAAAGGAGCAACAGACTTCAGAGGTTTACAAGCACAAATCTGTTCATCTAGAATTGCATTAGTATTGCTAATTTAAAGTGCCACTACACAAATGCCTCGCATTACAGCTCTAAAATCTTCTAAAAAAAATTCATTAACTAACAACTCTGTCAGCCAAATATCAGCAGGCATTTTATTATCCTCTTTCTATCACCATAATGAGCTTGGCTCAAACTGGATCACAATGAATAAGAAATGTTTATTAATGTTTGTATCTGCCAAAACAACCCTCTGACTTAATGCAAAGTGCCTGCTGTGAAAATTTTTGCCTGAAATGCAAGTTATTCTCTGGACTGATTTCTCACTTTTGGATCTGAAAGGAAACCAATTCAACCTGCCTTCCAGAAGAGCTCAGACAGCTCCATAGTCTTCAGTGGAACAGAATAGATTTCATGTAACGAACAGCATTTTACTGTATTAATAACAATGGAAAAGGATATCAGTGGAATGAGATATAGTCTTTGGATTTCACATTGCTTCAAGAAAGAAAAAACTAGAAGCTGTTTACAAGAAATATCACTCAGTTGAATTAAATTTTATCTATAACTTAAATTGCCAATCAGTTTTCTAAAAAGCACATAGCTCTTTCTGTTGCAGCTTGAAGCAATGTTTTCAAGTCCCAACATACTTACTGTAAACCATGAGATTATTTTTTACCTCTATAGGTGTTGTTTCAGGGATCTCACGAAGAATAATAATGCATCGCTTATGGTTTGGTCTTACTTTCTCCCCTCTCTCATCTACTTGTACCATAGGGGAAGCTAAAATTAAGATACAATTGGACATTAGTAGCTGTAAGACTCTCTGCAATACACACAGAACAGTCAGCAACAAGATTCAAATTGATTAATATTTTGACATATTTGTAGGCATTAAGGATCTCCTTTGGTTAGTATCTAATTTTTCACAACTTGGTCCCATATACATATCAAAACAACAATTCAGAAGCCTATCCCTCAGAGTAGCCAAGTAAGAGACAAAGGGAAGAACGTTTCAAATTCTGAAATTGATCAGAATTCAAATATCAGAAAACACAACACTGGCAAATGAGCATGAGACTGACAGTAAAGTGTGCTTTGAATTTGGGAAGAAACATAACTGTTTCATTGCCTACATATACTGTTAGAGATCCTGACATCTCTTTAGTGACCTGTAGAGATTATAGACAAAACCAACTGTGACGAATCTCAATCTTAATAGGTGAGAGGCAGAGGTGTGTGAAAAGTCAAAGTAAAACCTAAAATTTTCAAATCATATTTGGTAGTTAGGCATTTAAGCTTTCACCAAAAATAGCATTTTCCCCAACTGGCACTGCACTTTTTATTTTTATAATAGGTGCCTGTCTCCATTCATATTGTTCAGTTCAGAAACAAATACCACTAAGGGAACAAATCTGCACTTCTCGCACAGTGAAGTTAGCAGGCCTTTTGGCACCACAAGGTCTGTATTGACTAGCTATGGGCAACCAGAGTGTATTCTCAATACTAACTGGAAATCATGTATCTAATCTTGTATCGTAAGACCATGAACTGTAGCTAAAAAAAATGTTCTGCAGCTATTTCTTTTAAATAGCGATCACATATCAACCCTGCTCCTGGGCAGATATTGGTGGATAGTTCAGATAATTCAAGAACTCATCATTCAGTTACTCTGAGTCATGAATTCATTTACACATGCACTACACAATGCAATATACACATTCTCCTAATATTCAAAGGCACTAGGCACTTGCAACTCCCCAGATCAATGTGAGTTGTGGATGCGCAGTATCTTTGAAAGAATAAAAAAAAAAAACCACCATGCTCCCAACTGAACAGAAATCAATTTTAGGGTTTTTTCTTGGCATCAGACATGCACCAGGAAGAGTTGACGTTTTTGAATTTCACATTTGCATGTGAAGGGAGAGAGTTCCAGGAGAGTGATAAACAAATCTTGTAAAATCTGTGTCTTTGGCTGGTAACAAGAGACAGATGTTTGAATTACCAGTCAATAATAAGAGAGAAAGCTTAAGTGTAGGCATTTCTCCACTTGTGAGCGGGTGGGGAAGGGGGAAGTGATAGAGTGCAAGAGCTTAAATGATCTATTATTCCATCAATGTGAACATAGCTCAATGTTACATGGATACATCAAAGGGAAATGGATACTGCCTCCCATCCCAATTCAGCGTTTCTCTGCCTACAAAACTAAACTAAAGACAACAACAATTTAGACTAAGGGGCTGGTTTTAACTCAGGGAAGGGAGTTAATTTTTTGAAATTCTTAAGCAGAATCCTACTGAGAAATTCAGATGGGAACAGGGAAAAACATTTATGGATTCAAAGTAAACGTTGCAAAGCATGGTATCAAGTATCAGGGGGTAGCTGTGTTAGTTTGTATCTACAAAAACAACAAGGAGTCTGGTGGCACTTTAAAGACTAACAGATTTATTTGGGCATAAGCTTTCATGGGTAAAAACCTCACTTCTTCAGATGCAGAGAGTGAAAGTTACAGATGCAGGCATTATATACTGCATCTGAAGAAGTGAGGTTTTTACCCACGAAAGTTTATGCCCAAATAAATCTGTTAGTCTTTAAGGTGCCACCAGACTCCTTGTTGTTGTTGTTGCAAAGCAGTTGATTCAAACGGTTTTACAGAAGAGGTGGTGTGCAGAGTCAGTACCACAGGAGAACTACCCTTTCTAGTGAACTTTCTACATTAAGTCAGAAGAGCAGACTTGTCGTTCTTTACATTCAGGGAGTAAGATTTTTGCTTTTGGTTAACAAAACTTAGTCCTCCTGAAAGCTATTTCTTTCAAGACAAATTTGAGGAAGTTTATTAAATACAAGATACAAAACAGTGAGGTAGCTACTCTTATATGGATCTGCTTTGGACAGCTTGGTTTCCTCCAAGAAGAATTAATCACAACCGATTTTTCCATGAACAAAATCGGTAGCTATATGCCAGAGAAAGTCCCTGAAAGAAGTCCCACAGAAAGAAGAACAATACAACTGGTTTCTTTAAAACTGAGAGCTCCTTGTATTTAGAGCTTTTAGCAGCACATTTTTTTCTACTGATCTAGAAAAGGTTTTAATATAAAAAAGACACATACATCTCAATACTTCAAGAATAAGGTCCATATTGGTGGTCAGCTTCTTAATTCCTTCCATGTTGGCAATTGTCCATATTGGAACAAACTGATCACTGTCCATTTGAGACATCAAGTAAAGATCCTTAGAAAGGTTCTCACTAGAAGAGAATAAAATATACATTTTAGGCAAATTCTAGGCGTTAGGAAAAAAGCTTGGAGTGATAGGACAACTACTGTTTTAAGATTTAAAAAACAAAATAACTGCCATTCTAATCAAGTTGCACATGCTCCCACAGGTTTTCACTCTTGGGAATAAATGCAAACAAAGCAGAATCAAGGCAATGAAAATAAAGTGAAAGGGCAGCTGAAAGGTGTCCAAGGCTAAGTTGCTGGCATATTACCCTGCCCGTATAACATCCATCCCAAGGAGCTACTTACCAGTATGCAACTAAGTAGCCTCAACCTCCTAGATTTGTGAAATACAGAAAATTAGTCTTCACTAAACAAGGACAACATTGCAGGGTCAGGCGCTGTAGGAGATGGCTGGCTGGCTTTGCCCTTGCAATGATTCAGCGGTCCCAATCAGCACCAACAGAATTATTGTGGCACATCCACACAGCACCACTTACAGGTCTTTTTGGACCACTGCATTCTGGAACCCCTCCCACAGCACCCAGCACTTTGTTGGAAGAAGTAGTGGTTGGGTAGTTTCCGGATACGAGCTGCAGGTGCGCGTTGTCAGATGGAGTTGGCAGGGCCAGATGAACTGGTTCAGCTCCAACACTTCTAGCTTCTTGTCCAAAATCAGGGAGAAAAGACAAGCTGCAGCAGAACTAGAGGATCTCACCTTAGGCATTACAAATGACCAATGCAACCAATGCTTGCAGCCATTGTGTGAACATGGAAGGCTGTACATGCACTGTAACCTGTCAGTGGTCTCTGTTAACAGCTTTCCACAGAGTGTAGCCTGTTCCCAAGTTTGCTTTTCCATCAGACTCTGGGCCAGAATCAAACCTGGCATAACCACATTTACTAGTGGAGCTGACCTGACAGTTGCAAAATTAGTTGCACCCACTTGCACTTATACCATCAGTTACTCAAAGGATTAAGTCCTAGAGGAAGGATACACCCATCCTTCAGAGGATGACACCACCCCTGACAACTAGCAGTTAATTCCATAACCCTCTTTAGAGGGAGAATAACATTCTTCCCTAGCTTCCAACTCCACAGAAGTACTTCATTTTAATCCATCTAGGTCTTTGAGCTGGCCTAGTTCAGCAGAGAATCAAGATCAAGACCTGAAACTTTAACCCTGTGGCTTCAAGGCAAAACACAGTAACTGCATCTTTCACGCTAAAAGGATCTCCTGCAGATGTACTGGATGTGGGGTATGTATATACAAGTTGACCCAAGGAGGCATTTTGTCATGATGTCAGGGCAGCCATCTTCCCTGGAGCTGAATACATTACTCAGACACTGCCTGCTACCCCAGCAGCAAGTGAGATCAGGATTTGACCTCTGATCTCCTGGTTTATAATCCCCTTTTCATGGTAAAAAGAAACTAAGACCCAGAGCATAGGACATATGTAATCAAAACATGGGGTCATTTAGCTGCAACTTTCACAAAGCATTTAATAGATGCTGAATGAATTCTTCACACAATACCGTGAGAAGCAGAATTCGAGTCGTTTCTTCAAACATTCTTTCAGGTCTTCTGTAGACACGGCAGAGCTGCCTTCACCTGAAAGAGGCATTACATTAGCATACCCCCACTGGATCCCAATCATGTAACCCAGAATATAATTCAAAAGTGAATTTTAGTTGTGCAAAAAGTGAAAAAAAATAAATTTCCTCCAGTATAACATGAGAGGAATAGAAGTCTGAGATATACGGCTCTCCAATTGTTTTATAGTTTTGAGTAGACCTATTTGTCCATGTATTTTTGCCCATTTGGATCCCTTCCCCTGACAACAGAAGCCTTCAAGAGAGAATTCAAAGTACAGGAAAACTTTTAATTTTAAAATGCTCTCTTAAAGACCCAATAGTGTTCAGAAGAGGACTTTAAAAAACAAGGACCACATTTTTAGAACTACGCGGATAAAGGTTGAGAAAAATCTTATAAAGTCCTATTTATTGCAAAGGCTAAGTTTATTAAAAGCAACACACTGCTCACAGGATAATATCATAGAAAAGTTCCTTAACACTGCTATTTGATGAGTGAATGAACACTGTCTTCTGGATCTCAGATACCTGTTGCTTCCCTTCTTCCCTCCCTGCAGCTCCACCCTGAAGTCCCACTGTGAAGGGTTCTTCAAGTCTCTGTCCCAACTATACCTCACTCTCTTCTGCCCTCCAATAGTACTTCCTAGCAATGTCTTTGGCAATGCTATTAGTTAAAGTAATTTTCTAAGGCTGCAGAGGCAGTAGAAGACCTGTATTTTGAGCTTAAAAGGCTCTATTAGTCTTTGCTTACATAACTTTGTTTCTCTTGTATATTATGTATTAGATTAACATGAATAGTCCTGCGATAACAATTATTCCACTTGTAAGCTCTAGGGAGAAGCAATCTTCTGCTTTGTTCAGTGCCTCGGCTATTTATGCTATAAGTGATAACCGATGAAGAGAAGCATTTGTGCATTTACAGCATAAGCAATTGCATTAAGCTGTGGACTTTAAAAAGTCTAGAAAAAGAAAGGCAGATAACATTCTGGATGTGTGAATATTAACAGTGAGAAATCCCTTAAGACTACAGGAGTTGAAGACAACATAGAACATAAAATGCTACTGTAGCTTGAACACTCACCAGAAATATCATAAATTTGGTATCCAAGATCCTCAGATGCCAGGGCCATTCCATTAGCAGCTGCTTCCTCAACACCAGTGCCATTTCTTGTAGCTTCACAAGATGGAGAATACATCACTTCATACTGCTTACAGCTATCCTCCACAATCTCTACATTACCTGGCAAGAGAACATGCCCAGTAAATAGAAAGGACACATCAGTTTAAGAATATTTTCCATCTGAAAAATGTATTGTCTGCCATTGTTACAAAGAACACCGAAGAATACAGTAAGTGAAAGACTCATTTTTTAGTTTGTTTCTTTGTATTTGATAGCACTGTGTATAGGCAGTTTTTCTTTGTTTCCCTTGTTTATACTGGTCTCACAACGTTTTTGGGAAACAGGAAAATAGGAAAATTAAACCACGGCAGGGAGCCCAGCAGTACTATAGCATCTGAAACAAATATTTTTCTTCAAATAAGCATCAAGCTGAGTCCCTAAACATGCAGCACTTATGCCACAGAGAGAGCTGCATGTATTATCTGATCTTTTTATATAATAAATACTCAGGACTGATTATAAAACACACTGGAAGGATGTGGATATTAGAGAATGTATTAGCCTTTTCCACAAGCTATTTGGGATAGAATGGAGTGTAGTTTCAGTTTAGTATCTGATGTGGTTGGGGTGGAACGGGGGAAAGTTTACTTGCAGAAGGACTGACTCTGATCAAATAGGTCTTTTCCGGGTCTACCATAACTTTCATTAACTAATTCAAAGTCACGTTAGCAGTAAAGGACATTATTGGTGAAATGCACTTAAGTACAGAAGAAACAGCATAAAGACAAGTAAAGGGCACATTTGGAGACATATGCTTTAGCTTTTTTAAGCAGCATACAGGAGTATGAAATATTTTTAGCCATTCAAAAGATAAACATGAAAACACCAAGATTTTTTTTTTATTATTTATTAAAGTAGTAATATCTTTTATTGGACCAACTTCTATTGGTGAGAGAGACAAGCTTTTGAGCTTACACAAACCGTTTTTCAGGAATTTATCCAGTCTCATAATTATTTGAAGATCACAGTCTGTATCCTTTACCAACCTATAATTTAAATATCAATTTGATAATCTTAATGCTGTCTATATTTGGACTCATGAGGTGGATTCTAGTGTTAAGCAAGTCTGACATTCCATATAACAAAGGAGTGATCTCTTATCCAAGGTAAGACAAAATAGGCTTCAAACAAATTCACACAGAATGCCAGCTAATGAATTTAAAGTTAGATACTCCTGAACTATGTGAAACAGTGACCTGATCCAAAGTCCATTGGCTTCTGTGAGCTTTGGATCCTACAACTTTAACTGCAAGTTAAATGGCCAATTCATTCAACTCTCAGTGACATATGTGGGAGATGGAGGTGCTGAGCATCTCACAGGATGAGATCATTAGATTAAGTTCCTTGAGGTAGCAAGATAGCAACCTTCTACTGCCTCATTGTTTCAACTGCCTAGAACTCTTCAATGCTACACAACAGCAAATTTGAGTTAACCTTGGGATTATTATTGCCAAGCAAATATTTGCTTATGATTGGCGTAAATTAATATAGCCAACTACACATTGCTTCCACTGCAAAATAAAAATACACTAGTTTTCCTGTGATATTGAATGTTTATATATAAACCTTTTCACTATACATTTACCAAAATTAAAGACATGGTTCTTGCACTGAGCTAAAGAATGAATGCACCTGTTCTGGGAGCAAAGTTTAAAAAAAAAAAAAAAAAAAATCTGATAAGAGTTTTTAAAAACTGTTGCCACAATTAACCTCTGAGGCCTTTTATTATTATTGGTATTTACCAATTTGCCCCCCTAATTTCCTAGTTTTTGGGTGGGAAAAGCATGTGGGTTTTTACCAATTTTCACCTGAATTTTAGCTTTTTTGGACCTGGGATTTGGGGAAGTGGATGGGGCCACTCACATTTGCAGAGAGACCTAAAGCAGGGATAGGGAGCAGGTCGTGCTAGAAGGACTAGAGAATTGCACGTATTCTTCCCCTACTCACAGTAGCACATTAAATCAAATGCAGCATTAATCCACCCTACACTACCTTCTCCTGCAGAATCCCTCTGCACCAAAAAGACTCCTGTGCTGTGACCAGCTGGAGAATCTGTCTGAATGGCTCTGCCAGAGATGATGGCAGAGAATGGAGCACAGGGAGTCAGGATAGAGAATAACAGAAGCACAGGGCCTGGAGCATATACCCAAAGTGTATTCTGATCTCCAGGACTCTGTCAAAGCAACGTTGGGGAAATGCAGTGAAGGAAACCTTAATGTTCCATTACTACGTGTAGCCTCCTGCAGGAGAAGTGATCTCACCAGTTATTACCACTTACCTGAAAGTCTTGGCTTGAGACCTTTGGCCATCCATCCATCCATAGGCGTTGGTAGAGTTCCTCTGCAGGATTTAGTCACCTGGTACTTAGCTACACTCAGACTGAGAACTTCAAATAACTGATAGCAAATGGACATTTTTAGACTAAGGAGATGTGGTGTTTATTCTTCTCTAGCAGCTTTCTAGAGACTCCATGATGCCAGAGCAAAGCTAGACCTTGCTGATACACAGACAGCAAAGCCATTCCTTCCCAGGGATAGTCTCACCTGCTCTCATAGGTGAACAGATGTCTTTAAGGCTTGGCATTCCCACAAGGTACAGATACACAGCAGCTGATATGGAGACTGATTCATAACCTTCCTATTCTCCTTTAGCCAGATATTTGACAGGAATATATTTTAATTTCTGAAAAGCTGAACATTAGCATTGTTTCCTTAGAGCTTTTCCATCTGACTCCCCATCACATCCCTGATCTACAGGGGTTTTATTTATTTATTTATTGTTAAATAAGCATAATTACATTGGTTCAAGTTCTTTTGAGGGGGCGGGTTTTTTTTTTGGTTTTTTTTTTAAAGAATTATACCATTACAACTTCTAATCTTTATGAAGTTACACCAGTTTAAATGTGCTTTCATCATTATAACCACTTTCACACTATAGGTGTTACACAGCTTTAATTATGCCAGTATAGTTTAAGCAGGATGATTGTGTGTGTTTACACAAGACATTTATATCACAGGAACAGGCCAATATTCAAAGCTGTTTAAAGATAAAATGGTGGCATATATAGCTGCTAATTAAGTAGTGTCAGAACAGAAAAAACATGAAGTAAATCATGGTTATTCATTTCTCAGCACCAAAGAGCTGGTGTTCAGTTTATAGGACTAAATCTCAGCCAATTTACATGCAGTAGCAGCACTCAAGACTACAGTGCAATTCATCCAGGCAAAATGGCTGGCTGCCATGAATGGAATTTTTTGCTCAGTAAAGGACCCGTGCTGGAAGAGCTACTGATTTGTAGAAGAGTAAGATTCCTGTCACCAGATGATTCTTCACTTACCCTAAGTTTTTAAAGGCCTTTGCTAGTGTATGTCTACACTTGCATCGCTGCAGCTGCGCTGCTGTAGTGCTTCACTGTAGACACTCCCTACGCCAGTGGGAGAGGTTCTCCTGTTGGCATAGGTAATCCACCTCCTCAAGAAGTGGTAGCTAGGTCAACAGAAGAATTCTTCCATCGATCTAGCACTGTTTAGGAGGTTAAGTCGGCACATCTGCATCTCTCAGTGGATTTTTCACACCCCTGAGAGATGTAACTATGCCATCATAAGTTCCCAGTGTAGACCAGCCCTTCGTTTGTATATGGACACAAAGATTCACCCAGAAGTGTTTTACCACCTGAACTTTAAAAATAAATAAACAAACTAAAAACACCCTTATGGACAAGTAGATTTAACAAAGTTCGTAAAGATTTACACAAGTACAGTCTAAGCTTTAAGCAAGCAATTGCCTTTTAATTGTTCTGCAGCATACATTCCAGTAGAAGCGTAACTGTGGAATAGCTCCATAATTTATCTGGATTGTGTGTGGCCCTCAGATCTCATAATCTTTCTGTTCACAGGGTCAAGTATATACTAAAGTGCAGCAATGGTGAGAGAAAGCAACAGAGACAAAGCGAGAAAGGAAGAAATAATCAAGAAGGGGGAAAAAAAAGGTGGAGACAGAGTATAGAATCCATTTCTGCACATTTAGCAGCTTGTTTCCCTCGTAGCGCGATACTTGGTCATCATCGGGCCTTTTAAGTGTTATGGGGGCCATAACACACTGTTCCCTTATTGGATTACTTTTCATATCCTGCCTGTTCTTCCTCAGTACAGCTTTAGGTACCAACTCAGAGTCTAAAACTAAAGTTCATTCAGATCAGACCTTTCTGCAGTCCCTACTATTTACTGATGCAGTTAACGGGCAGTAAACGGCTTCAGAAAACTTGTCATATTCAACCCATATTGGCTCCTACCTCAGCCTCCAGAGCTGTTCTTTCAAGGACAATAACATTGGTTGCGTCTTACTGCTGGATTTAGGTTCATACAGAATACGCACAATCGGAACTAAGCAAGGGATTAAGCCATCATTTGCGTTTAGACATCTCACCCTCACTATGAGTTCCTGGTGCAGCAGCTGTTTCTTGCCACAAATGCTCAGTGCCATTGGTCACTGGTGCAGCTTCAGTGCTTCCCTGTGGATCTTCTTGCCACACTTTTGCATTTGGATTTAAGCCAGTACCTTTTGATGTTACCTGCTGAAGAGACAAAAGTAAATTATTTGCAAAAATAATCCAAGAAGGATTAGAAAGTAATTAGGGCAGTTATTACAGCTTAGTATAGTGCTTTCTTTAAGACAGTTTCACAGTTTAGAAGCGTCTAAATGACCAAATGAGGCAGAAAACAGACTTTCCCCTTCCAAGAGAGAATAGATTCTTAGACAAAAGTCAGACTAATGGAAAAATTAAGTCCCTTGACAGTTTATAGTATCTTGTTTCCCATTCCATAAACAGATGTGATACTGAGAGACAAGTAGCTATTCTATTTTTTTTTTTTTTAAAGTGCTGAGCATCTCGAGGAGATATTCCAGTTCAGTGACTAGAAAACAAATATTTACAGGTAAAGTTTCCTGCAGCAACAATTCCCCCAGTCCAGAGTTATGGGATGCACAATGACTTCAAGAGATAGGAAATTAGGAAGGCAGCAAAACTGAGTACTAGTGCATAGATACCATATCCGAAGGAGTGAAGGAAGCCAATACAGAGTACTTGAAAGAGGTTATATGGAAAACAAAATGACTTCCTCACAATTCTCTGTTAAGGCATCTTCTCTAAGTCAGTGAGTTTAACTGCAAATAAGCCTATAGCCTAAAACCCTGCAATGGTTCCCAAGAGTTTCAGTGATATTCCCGCAGCCACATTACTACCACTTTCCACACTCCCCCCCACCCCGCAAAAAAACTCCAAGACAACAAAATCAGAATGGTTTTGAAAGTGTTCCTCCAGCTGTTAGAAATGGAAGAGCCTCGATCCCAAAATGCCTAATTAAAAGTTTCCTTGAAAAAACACAAGTGAACTGTTACCAAACACTTACTAAAGATGACCATCTTAATTCATGCCAATAATATGATAGTGGAAGAGAGAGCTGCTTGTCTTGGCATAAAGTTTCCCTAAAGAACCACAATCCAAAAAAATCAGGAAGTTGGATGTATCAGAGTTTAGCCTTCTAGAGTCTCTGGCATTAAGGAGTAGCTTAGTACTGTGCCTTGAAAATAGGACAAGGATAAGGAAACTGTCTAGTTAGCCATAGGAATAATTCTATTTATCTCTGCCAAGGTTCATACAAAGCTCCAAAGCATCTTATTTTTAATGTATAAGTAAGTTTATGGCATTAAGCTACATGTAACAATGTCCTAGAAATATAAAGTTTTCAATAGGTTTATGGTCAAGGGAGAGACAGTGATTGCCGTAGCTGATTCTGGAAAACAGAGGACACACTTCAAGGTAAGAAGAATTTAGAACTAGAAGTATCAAGTTTGGTTAGTCACAGCTAAGTTTTCCTCTTTCATGAACGATAAGCAGAAGAATACAGGAGTGGGGGGAAGGAAAGTGAGAACAGGCAGCAGTGACATAGTTAACATGAGTGCATTATTGAGATTTTCCTCCTCACTCAATCCTTTGGGCTGAATTTATGAGGAGAGGCTGAGGGAACTGGGGTTATTTAGTCTGCAGAAGAGAAGAGTGAGGGGGGATTTGATAGGAGCCTTCAACTACCTGAAGGAGGGTTCCAAAGAGGATGGAACTAAGCTGTTCTCAGTGGTGGCAGATGACAGAACAAGAAGCAATAGTCTCAAGTTGCTGTGGGGGAGGTCTAGGTTGGATATTAGGAAACACTTTTTCACTAGGAGGGTGGTGAAGCACTGGAATGGGTTACCTAGGGAGGTGGTGGAATCTCCATCCTTAGAGGTTTTTAAGGCACAGCTTGACAAAGCCTTGGCTGGGATGATTTAGTTGGTGTTGGTCCTGCTTTGAGCAGGGGATTGGACTAGATAACCTCCTGAGGTCTCTTCCAACCGTAATATTCTATGATTCTAACTGTTCCCCTAGTAGGAAATAAGACTCATGCGGACCTCACAGAAAGAGCCAAATAGAATATTTCACACATGTAGAAGTCAATGTCAAAGCAGTATGCTCCTGTCTACAGCAGGAGCACAGAGTCAGGATTTATGAACACTACAAGTTCAAACTGAGCAACACGGCCACGTTTAGCTCATCATCATGTACATCTCAGTGAATCCCCGGGTAGGACAGACATAATGTTTACTTACTTGACAGGTGTGTTGTGACCTTAACATCCAAGCATTTTCACACATACATAAGTGTCTCATCTTTCAATAACCAGCCACATGAATGTTGCTGTTTGTAAAGAGGATGAAGCTTCTACAGTCAACATGCCAAACAGTGGTGCTTGAAGTCAGACAGATAGATCACTTTGCAAGGAATGTTTTTAGAAGCTTACAAATTATAAGGAGCATTTCCAAGTCAGACAAAGGCTCTGCAACTTTATTAATATGCTTACTGTAGCATCCAGAGTCCAGGCACCAAAAATTGAACAAGCTGCCAGCATGGGGAATGATTTCTCCCCCATATAGTTAGATGGACTTATATCAGAAGACCACCAGCCTTGAAACTGGTTTGTTTCAAATATACCCACTCTACTCAGAACACATGGATACTCCGACTTCCATGGAGCCAGGACTGCAAGTGCCTAATCTCTCATCTATGTTGATTTGGATCAGTGATTTTTGGTTATGCATGCTATCAAATACATGCTCTTTGGTCATTTCAGAAGTGGAAAGAAACTATTTGCCAGAATAGTGAACATGTCTGGGATTATTCTAGAATCCACACATATGCCAAAATTTAATCTAGAGAACACTTTTTTTAGGCAGGGAATTGGATCATCAGATATTATACTCAAGAAGCTATCTCCCTAATTTCCAAGGATGCGGGCTAAAAGAGGGCCTCATTCATCTCACTGCCATGATGCAAGATTTCAGATGGTAATGCTGTGGAGGAACAAAGCAACAGACAAGTTTACTTTTTAATCTGGGACTCTACCTGAATGTCCACTTCCAACTAAGCATTAGAAGAACTCAGAGCAAATGATAGGTAGTAAAATGATGAAGGAATCAGATCTTGCCTTCTTTTATATGGGGCTTCCTACCTCTGTTGTTCAAGTCTCACTTCCAGGAGAGAGGCTGTGATAATAAACGAGGTCTGCAACCAGATCTATCGACATCCAAAAGGCAACTAATTGTGGTACTATCTTGTACTCTATGACCCAATCCTATGTCCACTGAACTCAGTCTCAAGACTTCCGTTGACTTTGAAAGGTCACGACCAAGCTCCAAGTGTATGCAGTTTTTCTGACGCCAGAGTGTGGAATGTAAGTACGCTCATTCCACCCCATCAAATGCCTTTTTACCACAGAGTTTACAGTGTGGACTCTTGCTTATTCAACTGAGCTTGATAGACAAATAATAATGTTTTTCAAATACTAGTGGCCTCATTTACCACATGAAGCCTTTTTGTTTCAGTCCACTGAAGTATTTTCACAAAGCAGTTACAACATTGCAGGGAGACGATCAGTAAAACTAATATTTACAAAATGACAGAACTGACCTGCTTGAAAGCTCTGCTCAACAGAACATGGAGTCTACCAGGAAGCTATCCAGAACCAGAGAATTCCCAGAAGACATGCTCTGGATAGCAGCCAGTATGTCATTTCAGGAATAGTGTGTCATTCCAGGAATTCCCTCTGATATGGAGACAGATTGTTGATAGTTAGGGATACTTTGAATGTTTGGTATGACATCTGTCTTTTCTTTAGACTGATGTAGAGAAAAATCAGTACTGGAACTCCTTGCACATGGCCAGGGTCAGTTACAGGGGACGCCTCTGACAACACTAAGAAGCTTTGCATCCAGTTTCGCCTGCGCACTAACCGTTTGTCTGCTCTAACTCTCCAAGGAGTAGGCTTGTTCGGCTTTGGATGTGAGAAATTCTGAGGGGATCAGATACCAGCATATTCAATTAGCATTTCAGCTTGATATAAAAAACTTATCTTATGGAATGGTTTTGCAGTTAGTTCTCACAAAACCTAAACATGAGCATTCAAGCTTTGTATTTCAGTCTGTGGTCCTTTTCAGAGTCAAAACTAATAAACTCTCCTTAAGAGAGATTAGAATAATTGACAGACATCACTTATGGTATCCTGAAATGTAAGCACTGTATTTCTTTTGGATTTCAATAAATTCTCTAAAGATAGACTTAATTGTGAAAGCCAAACTAGTTTTACTTAAACCGCTGGTCATTTTCCTATGTGTTCAATAATTTCTCCTGCTAGGCATCCTCTTCAAAAGAATTTTGTTTAACAGATACTTGCTCATCGTACTTTATCCTGCAGTGAAGTCATAATGCTGAATTTGTGACATCAGTGATTTCCTTGGCAACAGACTGGGAGCACAAGATTGGGGCTCCCCTTTAGGAACAAATATTTTGTACTTATATAGCAGACCTTTTCATCTGAGACTGTCAAATAATTTTACAGCTGGGGAAACTGAGGCAGAGAAAAACAGAGTGACTTGACAAAGGTCACATCATAAATCTATGGCAGAGCTGGGAATCCTCAGCAGAATAATGTGAAACATTTATTGCGGGGGGTGGGGAAGAGAGAAGATGCTGGCAAATCAAGTTAAACTCAGAAAAAGGCAACAGCCTTCCAGAAAGTATCTAGCGCACACGTCTTTAAGGTTTGGAAATAAAAGAGAGTAAGGCAGCATTGAAGCAGATAAACCATGGCTGATATTCCCAAACAGAGCTCCTTTCTGCTCATTGTTAGCAGACATCTTGTTGTCAACTAAGGAGGAATTAGAAATAAGCAAGTACCCTGAACATCCCAGGAAACTCAGAAAATAAATTATAATATTAACAGTTGTGTGAAAGCGGATTTCACTGAACACAATGGCTTCTCCATTAGTTAAGATGGCTACCTACTGCCAAAATCTGGCTCGTGTTACTTTGTAAAGCACTTTTAAGAGATGCCGTAAGAGGTGCTAGATAAAACCAGATTCCGTTTTTATTAACTTATCTTTATGACAACAACGTTTTCCAGGAGAGGGACATGCAGGATAATGCACACCATATATGCTGCAGTTTTTAGGCCAATGAGCAGAGCTACGGATTGATTATACTCTGCTTGGAGTATGAGATTTTTTAACTGCTTTTGTCACAACCCTCATATGAGCCTGCATGAGTTTTGTCTTATTGCCACAAAAAGGGAAGGAGGAAGCCCTTACACACTGAATGGTGCTACTCAGGCGTATTCCCTTCATGCTGCCATGGCTCTACAGCTATGAAACATCACTGAGGCAGCAACTAGGAGAGATTGCCTTATTACATTTCTTAAGTTTCCCCAACAGTTTAAATAGCTAAAAATACACAATTCTAATATTTCCCAGTAAGGGAGTAATGTGGTAACCACCTCAATGTTCATTACAGTCTATAATTCTGAAGTAAAGCTGTTGAAATTCAAATTAGAAATATCAAATCACAGTTGTGATTGTACTGTGAGAAACTCAAAGCTTTTTTCCAATGTACTAACATTGTTTATTTAATGTGAATATGCTTGGCCCTGCATGATCCACAGAAATACAGGCTCTGTAACGAAGAGACATGGGATGTACTTCTGCACAAACGTCATACTATGACATCCCCACAGTTCATTCTATCAACATCTCTAACCCTACACCAGGTTGGAAAAGTAATATATTTAGCACCAATAATGTTTCAAATTACATACCATACCAAGTATCAGAGGGGTAGCCGTGTTAGTCTGGATCTGTAATAAGCGACGAAGAGTCCTGTGGCACCTTATAGACTAACAGACGCATTGGAAAGCTTATGCTCCAATACGTCTGTTAGTCTATAAGGTGCCACAGGACTCTTTGTCACTTTATACCATACCAAGGCAGCATTTTTTACAAGTGCATCAGTACTCCTATTCCTAATTAGCACTGTGTGCATGAATGATGAATTTCAGTTGTGTTTTAACAAAAACAGTTTACAGTTACCAGCTAACCTTCCCCATGAGCATCTTGATCTCAAATACAACCTTGTTTTGTATATATGGTATAAAGCTGCTGGGCCAAATACTGCTGAGGTACACCAGTCCCAAACTGGATTAACTGCCTTGAACTCCAGTGTAGCAGTAGAATTTGACCAGTCATATGAAGATAACAGAAGTTAATCATGGATGACATATAGCTTATCTGCAGAAGGGAAAGGAGTAGATCAAACAAAGCAACTAATATTAACCAAGTTATAGCATAAGACTTGCTGAATCTTCAAACAGTCACTCCCTGGATACACAGATTCCTACTTGCTCAAGCTAATTTAAAGTCTAAGCTCTATTCCTATTATGGTGCCTCATTTCTGTCAAATTATTTTAATTCTAGGATCTGCCTCAAAGCATTTGCTGCTCAGAAACAACTAGCTCCTCACCTATAAATTTAACTTTTTTACCCTGTGGTCAATTACAGGTGTAGACAGCTGTTCACAACTTTAAATAGTGTTAGTTATCAGCCTGTGGATTTGAAGAGCAATTCTGCAATTTAACCAAAAATGGAAAAAGAAAAAAGAAAAAAACTAAATCAAAGCACTATGGCTCTGTGGTAAGATCATTTTTCCAAAGTGACACAAACAATATTCATTCCAAAACTTAAATGGCTTTCTTCAAGGAAGTTAGGGGGTTCCCCAGTCCCTTTCTTTAAGCATTCTTAACCACAGTACAAATTTAACTACTCATCTGAAATATTAACAAAACTACTATATTATAAACTAATAGTACATGACCTGTTAATTAACCTCAGGTCAATTAGTCCAAACCCTAGTATGTTCAATTCTATAATTAACATGAACATAGAAATCACAGATCAGTATCTAGTCCAGTCCCCTGCACTGAGACAGGACTAATTATTATCAGACCATCCTTGAAAGGTGTTTGTCTAATCTGCTCTCAAAACCCTCCAGTGATGGAGATTCCAAATTTGTTCCAGTGCTTAACTACCCTTACAGTTAGGAAGCTTTTCCTAAGATCTAAAATAAATCTCCCTTGTCACAATTTAAGCCCATTACTTCTTGTCCTGTCTTCAGTGGTTAAGGAGGGAGAACAGTTTATCACCCTCCTCTTTATAACAACCTTTTATGTACTTGAAGACTTATCTCCCCCCTCAATCTTCTTTTCCCCAGACTTAAACCCAATTTTTCTAAACTTTCCTCATAGGTCATGTTTTCAAGACCTTTAACCATTTTTGTCGCTATCCTCTGGACTTTCTCTAATTTGTCCACATCTTTCCTAAAACGTGGTGCTCAGAAGTGAACTCATCAGCCTTATCAGTGCTGAGTAGAGTGGAAGAATGTTATAAGCAAGACACCAGAAGTCACTCTTGCTAATATATTCCAGAATAATATTTGCCTCCCCCAACAGTATTACATTTAATATGAATCAGTCTGCTCTACTATAACCTCCAGATCCTTTTTTGCAGTACTCCTTCCTAGAGTCATTTCCCCATTTTGTATTTGTGCAATTGATTATTCCTTTCTAAGTGCAGTACTTTTAATTTAATTCTATTTATGTCACACCATTTCTCCAGTTTGTCAAGATAATTTTTAATTCTAATCTTGTCCTCCAAAGCGCTTGCAACCCCTACCAGTGTAGTATCGCCAGCAAACTTTAGAAGTGTATTCTCTCCATTACCAAATCATTTATGAAGATATCAAATAGAACCAGACTAATGACAGACCCCTGTGGGACCCCCACTCCATATGCCCTTTCATCTTGGCTGTGAACCTCGGATAACTAGTGAGTACAGTTTTCAAACCAATTCCACACCCAACAGATAGATTAATCTAGGCTACCTTTCTCTAGTTTGTTTATGAGACTGTCATGTGAGATAGTATCAAAAGCCTTACTGATGTCAAGATATATCACATCTACTGGTTCCCCCCATTCACAAGGCTTGTTACCCTGACAAATAAGGATATTAGGTTGGTTTGACATGATTTGTTCTTAACTGTTACTTATCACCTTATTATCTTCTAGGTGCTTACAGATTGTCAATTATGTTGATTTGTCTTACAGTAAATTAAGTCAAATCAATTTGGAACATTTAAACAAAAAGTGCACTACAGACTATGAAATCTAAACAATGGAATTAAGTTTCACTAAAGTGATGCAGAAAGTGTTTGTTAAACACATTGATCTTTCAGTAATACCGTGTTTCCCCGAAAATAAGACAGTGCCTTATATTAATTTTTGCTCCCAAAGATGCGCTAGGTCTTATTTTCAGGGGAGGTCTTATTTTTCCTGGAGCTTGGGGGCCTTATATTCCGGGGTGGCCTTATTATCGGGGAGGTCTTATTTTCGAGGAGGTCTTATTTTTAGGGAAACAGGATAGTAGATGAGAGATCATTTGGCTCTAACAGATATCACATCCAAATACACAATCAAAGGACTTCATACACAGCCAAGGCTGAGGAAACACTTTACCTAAAAGTGTGGGTCTAATTTATTTGCTGGTGCAATAAAGAAGCAGTCTACCTTGTCCATCAAGGCTACAAACCACAATAAAAACAACAATAAAAGCATAGTTGTAAGTTTTCAGATTCAAAAGAAATGTTCCTTAATGTGCCATGTGTATTTAGGTTCAAAGTACAGAAACACTATACACTTGTATGTACTAGGTTTAGTTGATGAAATTATATAGTCTTTAAGTTTACCAAAAAATGCATTGCTTCCATTTTTTTTCCAATTCAGTTTACTAAACTGAAAGACTAACCACAGCAGCTGAATTAAGGAAAACCAGGAAGTCCATTGAAACAAGGAAGCAGCCAGTTTCTTAGCTGCGAGTAACTACATTGTTGAGTTTATGTAATCTTCAGAAAAATTAGAAAGAGTGCAAGTCCAAGAGTACAAATTCTAATCTTAAAAGAGAATTAATAGTTTATCCCTTTTCTACTCTCTATATATTGTTTTTTCTAGGCTTAAAAGTTTCCCATATGTTACTTTACAAAGACACTTCCACAATTCCTCTGGTCTTCAACATGCTTTGAATATATCAGAGGAAAAAAAGATTTCAATACAAACATTGTTTCAACTTGATATGGTTTGATAGGAACTAATTACAGCAAAATATACACACAATTAAGAGATCCTGCTAGATTTGATTCTCTCTCTCACCACAGTTGCCTTACAACCTGTAGGATACAATCCTTCCACAGGCTCTATTTATGGGCACAGTTAGCCAGTGCCAAGTTGCTAAGTTGCAGCTTTCCTAGTTTGACGTTTATACAATGCAAAGAACAATATGCTCTGGAATTTACTCAAAGCATTAGCCAGGCAGAGAAAGCAAGGGATCAGCTGATTATATTGCACACATGCCAAGGCAGCCTCTGCTTTTAAAAAAGCAGAAAGAGAAAAATAATCTACGAGATTTTAAAATTAAAAAGAAACTTCCCATGGTTTCTCTCGCCCACCCCCCACCGTGTAACCTTCACACGCGCCGCGCCATGCACCAGGCAGCCACCAGAGCAACTTTTACAAAAGGTCAATGCGGTGCCTTTCAACACTGCCCCTCCCCCCACCCGCTTTCCCTCTCTCCAGCATGGCCCCGAGAGCCCGGCCACTGACAGACCCTCCCGGGGGCGAAGAGATGGGGCGAGGTTTCCTTAACCCCCAGCCCCCCCCCCTCGTTCACCTTCGCTCTCAAACCGCCCCTCTCACCTCAGCCCCCCGCTCCTGTCACCCCCCAAAGTCCCCTCACGCGGACTCCTGGGCCCCCCGGCTCTCGCCACTCACCCGCCTCGAGGGGACTCCACAGCCCCTTCCCCCGGGCCGGATTTGCTGTGTCAGGCCCGGCCCCTCCCCCCCGGGCCCGGCCGGCTGGCTCCGCCGCGGCAGCAGCGTGTGCGGCCTGGAAAGTCACATGGCCCCACAACGCGGCCGGCCGGCCTCGCCGCCTCCCCCAATCCTGGCCCCCGCCTCACCTCCACGAACAGCAGCATCCTCCTTCTCCCGCCTGCCCCCGAGGCCAGCGGGCCTGGGATCCCGGCTCGGACGGCTCCCCGCTCCCAGGCAGGCTCCGGCAGCGCCAGCGATAAGGACACTCGGGCTCCGCCTCCGGCTGCTGCCGCCAGCCAGGGCCCGGGCCCCCGCCCCTTCCAGATCCTCCGCCTCTCCCCGGCCGCCACCGCCTCTGCCGGGTCACCACCTAGAAGTCCTTCCGGGGTCATCGAAGGCCGTTGGAAGAAACTAGCCAGGGTCCTCTTGGGAACGTACTATTGCCGGGGGGAGAGGGGGACACATCAATCTAGGGGAATGAACCATTCTGCGTGGTATGGGATGAGGTGTCAGAGGGGGTGTACCATTCTCTACGCTATTGGGATTGTTCAAAGGGCATGTACCAATCTCTGGGGGGGAATCAGTTGGAGTGGTCTTCTCCTTGTTTGTCTGTTGGGTGGGACGTGCCATTCTCGGTGCAGTGGGGGTGCGCGGGGGAATGTACCATTCTGTGTGCCCCTGAAGGGGCCATTGTGCCACCTCAGGACGTGCCCAGTACAGAGCCATCATGTAGCATCCAAGC
Source organism: Terrapene triunguis (assembly GCF_002925995.2). NCBI lineage: Eukaryota > Metazoa > Chordata > Testudines > Emydidae > Terrapene > Terrapene triunguis. The sequence continues at coordinate 2,042,059 of NW_020664992.1, forward strand.
AGGGTGACCTCACGTCAAGGCTGCACAGAGCAATGAAAGGGCCCCAAGGTGGGATCATGCCCCATTGAGACGCCATCATGGCCCCACAGCATGCTGAGCCTGGGGCCATGGAAGTGGATTTCAAGTATCACCAACCTCACGCCTTCAAAACCATGAGTCAGGCCTTCAGAACCATAAGACTGAGTTCAAAACAATACACTTGGGGCTCTTCGGGTTCATGTTTGCCCTCTTTTCTCCACAACTATGAGATAAAGGCCGAGAGTCTCACAGTAATCTCAGCACTCCAGGATCTGAGGCTTCAAGAAGAATACCAAATATTGTGATACCTGTGACAAGTCACAAGAGTTACAACACTGCATCACATCAAGATCTTGATGAGCCTCAACCAGAGCAATGAGATGTCAAGAAAGCTGGGTCATGTTGTACTCAAACATCACTGTGACCCACAAGATGCTGAAATGTGGCTCTATTTCAGAGGCCCCAACAGATGTTTTGTCACCCTTTTTATCAGAGACAGAGGAGCTGTCCCCCACCCTCAGGAGGAGAAAATTAATCTACCCAGAATAACAGGTAACCTGTGAAAAAGACCAACATGAATCTCCAATTCTGAAAGAAATAGACCCTCTCAGGCTAAGCTCTTTGGGGCAGGGACCTACTTTTTTTTTTTAATATGTTCATGGGCATAATTGAGGAGCAGGCATTGCCCCCCCAACTCCAAGCCTCTGGCAGGCACAGAATTTACACACATCGCCACATGCAGCCTTATTGGCCTGACTGGAGCTGCCCCCCGCCATATATAGAAGTCAAACTATGCCTGTGTATATGCTTGTATATTACCTAGCATCATGTGGATCTCTGATCCATCAATACAAATAATTTGTAATAATAAACACTCACTCATACACACATGCTTACATACACAGACACTTAGTTATCTCTCCTGTGTATTTGGGGACAGTTCTATACTGCCACCCATCACTTTAGTATCTGAGTGCCTTCCACATAAAAGCAGTACTAAACTGAAATCCCCAGTGCACTTTGTGAAGACTCTGGCATTTCACCCTTTATGGGGTAAAAATTCCAAAGCTCGGGGTAGTGTTTATTAATTGAATTTGATTAATTTGCCTTCTTTTTGTGATGTGGAGGGGTATTGGTTGGGGGTTTTGAGTAGAAGAGGGTGACTATTAGCATAAGCAGTGCTAGTTGAAATTTTGTAATTCCAAAAAAATGGCCTTTTTTCAAAACCTGACATTTTCTTTAACATTTTTTTCTTTGTTTCCTTTAAAAAAAAAAAAAAAAAAAAAAAAATTTAAAGAAAAGAAATTTAGTTGTTTTTTAGTTAAAAATTTTTTTCACAAAACTTTATCTCCATTTTTTCCTCCCTTTTAAAGTGAAAAAAAAAAAAAAAAAAAAGAGGGGGGGTGAAAGGGGGAAGAGGAGAGAAAAGAAAAAGGGGAAAGAATGTCGGGGGAAGAAAAACTGAAAACAAACCCAAAACCCCAAGATGTAAAACAAACATTTGTGAAAAACTTTTAATATACAAAAAATTGTTGATTTTTGAAAATCGCATAATGAAAAATTCAACAAAATTGTGTACATTTTTGTCCAGCTCTCCATTTTAGGACTCTTGCACCTATCTTTGAGTATCTGGTATTGGCCACTATCGGAGACAGGATACTGCAGTAGGTGGACTCCTGATCTTGTCTGGCAATTCGTAGGTTCCTAATGCTCTTTTCCCATAACTCATAGGAGGCCATCAGAGGCCTGTAATTCCAAGGATTATCTGTTTTCCCCACTCACACACCATAAGAGGCAAAGAGCTTTAATTCTTTGTACTTGTAGGGTAAGATCAAGAGCAGAAACAGCTGAAACTTTGGAGTAGGAAATGGAATAATTCACTGTGTGGAGTCCTGAAAGGGGGTCAGAAGGAACAAATGCCAACATTTCAATTTAGAGAGACAAGGTGAGTGAGGTAATATCTTACTGGACCAACAGTGAGAGATACAAGCTTTCAAGCTTACGCAGAGCTCTTCTTCAGGTGTGAAGAGCTCTGTGTAAGCACAAAAGCGTGTCTCTCTCATCAAGAAAAGTTGGTCCAATAAAAGATATTACATCACCCATCATGTCTCCCTAATATCCTGGGACCATCATAGCTACAACAACACTGCATACAACATTTCAATTTGCCAGCTTGGCAGGGCAGTGAGTTCTGCTAAATAAAGAAAAATCTCCAAAGAGTACAAGACGGATCCAAGAACAATGATTTCCAGCCACAATATTGCACTGATAATCAAAGTATGGTCCACGGGCCACCTGTGATCACCTTTCCTGGTGGTCTGCAGACTGAAATATTTTATAGCCAAAAGGTAAGAAATTGGGGGTTGGAGGGGAAGTGAGTCCATGAAAAGCTTTTTCTTAAATAGCCTTACAAAGCATTAAAAGCTTGAGCACCAGTTATGTTAGGGAATCCCTGCAGCTCCCCTCCAGGAATGGCTTCATTTGAAATTACTCTTGACAAGCAATTCTATTTTTAAAATGTCCAGCACCACTAGAGTCTTGTCCCTGCAAACACTCACATGTGTCCCGCTGAGGACTACTTGTGCTTGCAGTACATAAATGATAGAAAGATTATTGGACAACTGCGGCTCTGAACTTTTATAGTACAGCCAGCAATGTCACCTTCTACCAGAAAGCTGTACTGACTGGGATATAACTGTTCTAGGATATAACTGTTCTAGAACCTTCTTGTTAAGTGCTCCTGTTGAAATTTCCCTAGGGGTTATTTCATTAGTAAATCCTGTTTGGTAGGTGTCTTATCTATGTACATTCCATTCACTGTGCCTGATGATATCAGGATAGAACCAGAGGAAAGGTTATTATGACATCACCCAGACAAATAGAATATTCTCATCTCTTGGTGACATGTCCATTTGCCCCTCTGCTCTTGAGCTAACAGCCAGAGTAACTGGACCTCCAACTACACCTCTAGAACGAGGAAACTAAACAGGTTTACCCTGTGATTCAGTTTGGAATTGTCAGAAGTTTATTCTTAGTGCAGGAAAACTACCAGGTCCTAAACATGGTAGTGCAGGAATCATCATCTTCATCATCATCATCAGGAAGCTCATATGAATCTGAAACAAACTCAGAACCTGAGCCTGAAGCTGCAGCCTCTAAATTGGAACTCACTATCAGTCCTCTCACTGAAATCCCCCCCTCAGTGAAGAACATACTGGAGAAAATTGATGCTGCCCAGCTCGACAGAGCCAGGAAGGTACACGTTGACACCGAGCACCTAATCTTTGGGGCTGCTGAATGCCTCCTGTGAGTAGGATGCAAGGGAGACTAGCCCTTGGTAGGAGAGGCATCAGAGATAGGTGAAGGTCTCAGATTTTATTCCCATTACCATTAGGGGTCTTGAGTTGCTTTCCATTTTTAGTGAACAGCTCATGTCCACTGCCAGTTGGTTTTATCAGCAATTTGAGGAGCAGAATATTTGCTTCCTGATATTTGTCATTTTGAAATAAAGGGACATGATCCTGAGAAGTGTTAAGCACTCCCATTTGCAGTGCTGAGACCCACCCTAGCTAGGTTCTATTCCTAGCTCATCCCCTGTTATATGTTACTGTAGCACCCAGATCTCCTAACTGAGATCAGAGCCTCATTGTACTAGGCAGCACATAATGAGAGGCAGCTCCTGCCTCAAAGAGTTTACAGTCTGAATAGAGAAGTCAAACAAAAGGTGGGAGAAAGGAAGTATTATCTCACATAGAAATTTAAGTGACTTGCCCAAGGTCACACAAGGAGTCTGTGGCAGAATGAAACCTAGCTCTCCTGAGTCCCAGTCCAGTGGATTTACTTACCTGGGCTTGAGCTCCTTGCATGCAGGGTGTTCTAGAAACAGTATTATTAAGGCCCCATCCTGTCACTTTAGGAGGTTTTTAAGCAACTGTTTGTAATTCTGGACAATGTGAACCGGGTATGTGACCGCTTCAAAGGGGACGAAGGGATGGACCCAGAGATAGAAGAACAGTTCTTCCTCTCCGGCACTTGGGCTGAGAGGAAACGGAGGGCACTTCTACTGGACAAAGTAGCCATCTTGCTCAAAGCCAGCACAGCTCAAGGGAAAGATTTAAAGTTCGTTCTGGAATCGTTAAAAGAATGGGGTAAGTTAATGGAGCCAGATGGCCTCTGGGATGCTCCAGGGTACAGGCAGCTCTAGAGCCATAGCCCTAAACTTTAGGGATGTCTGGAACCATGCTCTCCACCTGGCCCCTATATCTCTATCATGGGGTCAGTCAAAAACCTGGATCCAAAAGCCTCTGAACTTTGGGAAAGTTTTGAGCTGGATTCCAACTTCATAGTTTGATCCCATTGTGATGTTTGCGTGATCACCCAGGCTGGTAAGGGGTTCGGTCACCACCTTCCGTTATAACCTTGGGGTGCTTTAATGCTGTGCTGCTATGGCTCAGATCCCAGACACCAGTAGCTTGCTCACAAGCACAAGGTCTTACCCTGGCTTTCACTGGCCTCATCCTTCCAGGGTAACACCAACAGTTCGTATAGGCCTGTGTTTCCCCAAATCCCTCCTTTCCCCAGACAGTCTAATTTTTCCCCTCTAGTTCATGACCCCCAAAGGCATGAAACTAGACTCCCAATTATCATCTCACTTTGCCACACACACTCCTCACAGTTTGCACACCCGAGAACTGCTTGGGTAAAAACAAACAAATTGTTTATTTAATAGAAAAACCACAGATTCAAAGATGAAATAGTAAGAGAGAGCAAACATATACAAGTTACACAGTAAATAAACATAAAGACACAGCTTCAGATGTCTTCTATATTAGTTACATTCTTTTTTCTAATACAAGTTACCTATTGCCTTTAAACAGTTTTCCAGCATGTCTCCTAACTGTTGGAGGATCCAGTGTTTCACAGACAACTTCTCACTTAGAGGCGGTCCCTCAGTTTCTGGATGAAAACTTCAGCTTCAAGGCTCCTTTCAAAAATATATATATATTGATCCTTTTTTTCCCCCTCTCAGACTATGGTGATTCCTGGTTATTCAGACTAGGGAAATTCCCAGTTGTCTCAATGTCTTTCCATTAACTTTAATGGTCTACCATTATCCTTTCCTGGGCTGGACAATGGATAGGTACTTGAAGCTGGTATAATATAAGCAACTGGCTTGGGAGGTAGCCTATCCCTGCCTGATTGCTTCATCGCCCTGTTTTGAGGCCATGCTAAAGTTGCCCCACAGTTACAATTTACAATTTTCTGTGTAAACACATACGTATATTAATAATCATGGTCTATATACATATCTCATAATGACCATCAAGTTCAGAACATTACAAGTTTTATCAAAACCTTACTTGGTATATTTTTATAGCACAATGACAGTATGCAATCAGTTGTTTTAACTGGGGGTTTAAACTTCTTGTTCTCCCCATGGGATGTCTGGACCCCAATTGTCACACCCATCTCTGCTCAAACCCTGCAGCTATATAGTGGGGGAGTCTGATTTACAGGACCATCTTGAATTTAACCTTTAGAATACCAGGAATCAGGTGATTTGCCCTCATGGTCTCCACTGAAGGATCTAAGATGAGTTATATTAGTTTTTAATACCTGTCACACACACTGTCCCCAAACATGATCCCCACCTCCTTCTCACCAACAAGGGGAGACACCCGCTTGCCCACCTCCTTAGCCCTCTCAGAGGCCCTTACTGAACACCCTGGCTGTCGACATGTCACATATAAATTGCTAACCATCAGGCCCAGATCTTGTGTGTCATTTAATAAGGGTTTGATTTTCTGCTGGAAGGTAATTAACGTGAGCTTCATTCCCCTTTTTGCTTTGGCTTTTTTCAAGGTGAAATGTTGTCAGAAGGCAAAGAACAAGTAGGAGACACCCCCACTGTCCAGTGGGTCAGTGATATGGAGACCAAGCTGCTGACTTCCCTTGATTATACAGAAGGATGTATAATGCAGCTAATCGAGCTCTGCACACCTCTTGTGGAACACAGACGGAAAAAGAGGGGGAAATCAAGTATGTGTTTCAAACATCTTGGAATAAGAAAAGGGGGGAAAATAATATTTCTGATTAATTTGGAGGAACAAAGATCTGATGCATATGCAGCCAGATTTTCAAAAGTGACCTTCAAGCATGAGGCATTTCAATATGCTTTATTGAGAGCACCCTGAAGTGTTTTCCCAGTCAGAGGCAAACTAAGTAGACAAGCTAGATACAGAAAGGATTATTATCCCCATTTTAAATATGGGGGACTGAGCAGTGAAGAATCTAGCCTAATGTCGCACAGAGAGTTTGTGGCAGAGCCATACATTGGACCCAGATCTTCTGAGTTTTGTCCCAGAGCCTTAACCATAGGACCATCCTTCATTTCATTATAGACCCTAATTCTTTCTCTTTGTGTGTCTAACTTTCCCAGTTGTTCCCAAAACCGGCATGTGGAGAGCATGGCGAGAAAAAGTTGCACAGAAACCTCAGGAAGCCCAGCCCTTGAGCCCTGAACAAATGCTAGAAGATGAATCTATAACTTTCTCCAGGACTTCTGAGCTCCTTACCATGTTACAGGAATTTGTAGGGTCAACACTGTTCAACAAAGCAGAAGTTGTTGTTGTTAAATATATAGTGACAATGGTGGCCAATCTCACCAAAGCCTTCACTTTGCTAACCAAACAGTCCCATGGCCTGCAAGCAAAGTATGATACCTTAGTATCCCAGGAGTCCAAGAAGCAGGAAGTTCAGTATGTGAACCTTCAAAAGGAAGTACAGGTGCTTAATGAGAAAAAGGCATCTTTGGAGGCTCGAGTCCAAAGCACTGAACACAAATACAAGATGCTTTTCTTAGCAAATGAGGCAATGCAAAAAGAACTGCACAAGGTGAAGGAAAAAGCAGTAGTAAAGACAGAACCGTCTTTAAGAGACATGAAATTTGGGGTCAGGGCTTCTTATGAAAGGAAATCCCAGGAAGATGATAAACATCTGAGTAGGGAAAAGGATGCGAATCTGTCAGCTGAAAAATCCCAGGCAGACCTTGCTAAATCCCCCAGTGGGAAAAGGGAGGCAAAGGTACCAGATAAAAAGCAGCTTCAGAGACCATTGGTAGAGAAAACAGAAGACACCAGTGATAAACAGGATACAAAGCTTCTAGATAAAAAGCCAGCACTGAAAGCCTCAATAGAGAGAGGTGAAGGCACCAGTGACAAACAGGATGCAAAGCTTCTAGATAAAAAGCCAGCACTGAAAGCCTCGACAGAGAGAGGTGAAGGCATCAGTGACAAACAGGATATAAAGCTTCTAGATAAAAAGCCAGCACTGAAAGTCTCGACAGAGAGAGGTGAAGACACCAGTGACAAACAGAAGGCACAGAAAGCCCCAGTAGAGAGAACTCAAGACACTGTTGTCAAATGGGATGCAGTCATCCCAGTGGAAAAACAAGAAGGGACTTCAGGAGCCCTGGCTGAAAGATGGCATGAACAACCTCTGGACAGTGAGCAAACAGAGGCTGCTGACAAACGGGATGTGAACCTCCTGGGTGGAACCCAGGAAGTTGTTGAAGATGTCACTGGTGAGTGGCATGAGCTCAAGGCTGACAGTGAAGAAGACACTGAAAGGCTCCCATCCCCCACAGAGCTCCCATGCCAAGGGGTCTCTAGGAAAGGAAAGCAGAGGAGGAAGAAGGAAAGCCTGTACACTGAGGAGACACATACACAAATATCTCAGAGCCCTGTCAGCGGAAGCATGCTGGACCCATCCACTGCACTGTGTGGGTTTAATTCAGCTATCCTGGCTTATCTGGAGCAGAAGATGGAGAAGCTATGGAAATGTCCCTCTCCTGGGCAGAGACAAGCAGAGAGGATGCTGCCCAAGGACCCAGAAGCCCAAAGGCTCTACATGGCCTTGGAGAGGAAACTGGAAGAATGCTTCTCAAAAATGAAGATAAACTATTCCAGCAGCTTAGAGGAACAGAAG
>NW_020664992.1:2050072-2116445 GCF_002925995.2 Terrapene triunguis
AAGGAGGTTATCACTGAGACCCTGCACACTGATGTTGAGAGGCTGGCTCTCCTCTTCCACAAATACATCTCCTTCTGCCACCTCCAGCATGTCAGGTACCAACATATGCAGACTACTGTTATCCATGTGGGGCCAAATCCTTGCTAAGGACCTGTTCCTGCTGCCATCAAAGCCAATGTGAGCCTGTCCATTGAGTTCAGTGAGAGCAAGACTTTGCTCAGTCTTTACACAGGCAAAATTCCTATTGAAGCCAATGGGACAAATCCTGAGGTCCTTACTAAGCCCTTACTCAGACCACAGGCCTTGTGGCAGCTGGGGAATAAGTAAGGTGCAGACACACCTGGTTCATGCCCCCTCCCTTCCATGACTTGCCACAGACACAAACACACCCTGGAATATCTCTCCACCTGGGGCTTTTGTGAAAGAGCTCAAATAACGTCTTGCACCAGGGTATTCTCCAAAGGACAGCTGCTTTGCAGCCTCTTTGTTCGGGTGTTCCTCAGGGTAGCCAGGATGGGGTCCAGTGGATCAGATCCTGACTGGTGCTGAGCATGTGTAGCACTCATTAAAGTCTGCTTCTATTGAGCTCAGTGGTCAAACTCTCATTGATCTCAGTCAGACAGGATTGTGCAAAGTGTGCTCAGCATCTCTCGGGATTTGGACCTAGCTCAGCAATAGACAGACCATTTCCTTTACTTCTATGGCAGTTCTGGGTGGTTGGTGCCTCTTGGGATTTGTCCCAAAAATCAATCAAATTAGCTTATAAACTTTTTTTTTTTTTTTGGAGGGTTGGAAGATAAAGGCTCAAAGCAGCACAAAGGAAACTACATGTGGTCTCATCACCTAGTGATCTGAGTGGGGTTTCCATGCTCCGAAATATCAGGGCTGAGATCCTTTGTACAGATCTGACAGAAAAACCTGGCCTCAAAATTACAGATGGGTCAAAGCCAGAACCATTCATCCCACCCCCAACCGTGAATTTTGGAAAAAAGGTAGTGATGAACTCAAGCCACAGTCCTTGGGTTTGGATTTCAAACACCCCAAAGGTCGAAAGTCTTGGATACAGGGTTGTGGTCTGGACCATCTCTAATTAAAAGAGATGCAAATGAGGTACTTCAACATCTAGAAATTAAGATAATAGGGCATTAGAAAAACTGAGATGGCTGGATGTATGGCTAGACAGAACCTTACATCCAAAGCACCCCTCAGTTTGCATATCCTTCCCCACTCCCCTGCTAACACAAATCAAACTACGTAAATAGGTTCTATTGTGGAGAAGAAACATTTCTCATAATTTAATTCCTTTTCTTTCTATTCCAAGACAAACCTTAATGTCCAGATTGGAAGCTGCCAGAGCTGTAAATAATGGTGCTGAGGTCCGGAACTTGTATACATATGTGGAGAGGGTGGATGCTTACCGGAAAAAGGTGCTACAGTGCTGGGTGGCCAAACAGAAAACAGCAGAGCAGACACGTCGACACTGCCTTGGCAAGATGATTTCCTTGTTTGCCCAGGTGAGCTTTTGGGCGAAGTTCTCTTCTTGGTTCCCACAGATGATCCTGCTGACATGACTGGCATAACCAAGAGAAGAGTGTGGCCCTTGGTTTTTATTGGTCACTTTTGTTTCTAAAATTAGAAATATCCAATGGGATAACAAGACAGAAAAACAGCGTTTAAGGGGCTAGGGTGAAATTTCCCCTGTGCAGAAATGCCAGCACAAGGCCTATGCCAAAGGCCCAAAGGGCATAAGTGGAACTTAAGTAATGCATCAGCCTTGCTCTGACTGTCTGCACAAGAGTGGATGTCACCTTTACTGATGTTTCCCATCTATCCTTGAATCCTAGTCTTCCAGGGAGTGGGAAAGGTGTTGAGGATCAATTGTGGTTGCAAAGAAGAGGGCTGGTCCGGAGATTAGGGTACTAGTTTCAGACTTGGTTCAAGTCCCTGCTCGGCCACAGACTTCCTGGGTGACCTTGGGCAAGTCACTTAGCATCGCTGTGCCTCAGATACCCATTTGCAAACAGGATAATAACTACCCTACAGGGGTGCTCAGAGGACGAATACATTAAAGATTGTTAGGTGCTCAGGTACTATGGTAATGGAGGCCAGATAAATACTTTGCCTTCAATTGAAAGGAGCTGGAGAAAGGCAAAATGTTATTATGCCTGATACTGAGTAGCATGCTCACTGCCTGTAGCCTCCAGAAAAGCCAACAGGAGTTGTGGGTGCTCGGCAGCTTTCTGGGATTTGAAATAATTAATAAATCCCTGTAAAAAAAAATTTAAAGTGCCACCTTCTCCTCTTTTAAATCCCTCCATAAAACCTACCTCTGCCATGATGCCTAAATATCACTGTCACCTGGCATTGGTTAGGCAAGTGGCGAACTAAGGCTTCTGCTTTTATTTTATGCTAACCTTTGATTTATTGTTCCCTCGTCCCATCAAATCCGCTCCCTACCCCATTTGTCTGCTGTGTCCATCTGTTGCATCCTAATAGCTAGATTGTGAGCTCTCTGGGGCAGGGACTGTCTCTTTGGTACTTGCCTATAATTACTATAATATCTCTACTATTCTTTTACTAATGATTACAAACTCCAATCCTTATGTTCTTACTCAGACAAACTCCTACTGGCAGAGGATTTAGATATTATTATTATTATTATTATTATTTATTATTACCAGTGTATAGATTAATTGGACCTGATTCTCCTCTCCCCAACCCAGTTTTATCCCTTGTAGCCCCTTTTGATTTCAGTCAGGTTATTTCTGAATGTGAGCGAGAGAAGGGAGAGGGGAAGCACTGGCAGCAGGAGGACAGCTCCTTTTCTTTGTTGTTCCATTAGCTCCGCCTGAGCTCTGAACTCCACCTCAACAGCCCATCCCCACTCGTGATCAAAGCAGTGGATGAAATGAAGGAGTTCCCATCCTCAGCCCATGCCAGATCCAAATCCCCTGGCTATCCAAGCCCCCTGGCAAGTGTGAAGAAAGTCAGAGACTTTATGCATCCAGCTGGAGTCAGGTATATGGGGGTCTGAAAATGTTCAAGGCAGCCCTTATTAACACACCCTGCCTTGCTACAGCCCCAAATTGTGGTCTGATGCTCAGGTCCTCATTATGGTGATCCTGTGAGGTGCTGGTTGCTTCCTCTAAGAGGCTGAGCACCTACAACTCTCACTGACTTTTGAGGGTGCTCAACTTCTACCAGAATCAAGCTCCAAGAGCCCCAGCATTCCACTTGGCCTCTCCCCCTTTTCACTGTCTTCCCTCTTTCAAGACCTCCAGCCAGAGTAAGACATACCCTCTGTTCCCATCTTGGCTGTTTCAGCTTTTCCCTTCCTCTCTGTACTTGCTCTGTGGCTACGCAGAGGACTTCAGTCTCCAGGGCAGTCAACCACCAGCTGAAGCCCAATCCTGCTGAGCACCTCAATTGCTACTGAGCCAAGTCCTGTCATTGACTCAAGCAAACTCCCTTTGGAGTCTAATCCTGAGAGGCACTTCTCACTTCCATCTCCCACTGAAGTTCTCAGAACACTGGGCCACTTATGTCGGTGCTTAAATATGGGTTTAAATGCTTAGCTTTAGCACTTGTTTGTACATTCTGGGTTGAGTCAGGAGCCCATGGCTTGGCCCATCACATTACTGTGTTAATAGGTTTGTAGCTGAGTAGTTTTTATTGCTTCCAAATGACTGTGTTCTTGTGCTCCTGCAGTGAGCAGGTTTGTGACCAGATAGAGTCAGTATGGAGGACCGATGTCATCTCTCACAGTTTTCCTATCGTTCCAAAACCCCATGTGTCACTGCTCTGGTCCCAGGCTGGTTTCCCAGATATCCCTAGATTTCTGGAACTGGACGTGAGCTCAGTTAGGAGCAAACCCCTTAAGTCTCTACAGACACGGTAAGCAGCCTAACATTTTATTTTACTTCAGTCTGCAGGATGAACCATGTTATAATAATATGACTGTGTCAATCTCTAATTCCCTCTTTCCAAAGACCTCACCAAGCTTTGCAAATATTAATGAGTTAAACTTCCGGGTGAGTTAGGGAAACATCTGTATTCCCATTTTACAGATGGGGAAAATGAGGCACAGAGGGAAAAGCAAGTCAGTATCAGAGCCTGAAATAGAACCCAGCTCTTGTGATGCCCATCCAGGTGCTCTAACCATTAGAGCATCCTACACCTCTCTGCATGCTGAATGGGATTTCTTTTTTGACTGAAGCCACTCGGTCTCCTTGGTTTTATGCTGCAGAAAGAGCTGTATTTGAGCAGGGGGTGAGCAAAGGAAGGTGAGAGAGGGCCTTTGGGGGAGAGGAGGGAGGCAGGATGCAAATGTGCTATGAGTGGAGGCCAAGAAGAAGGCCAAAATATTATTTTCAGACACAACATTAGAGATGTAAGAGTTCCCTTGATACTTGCACATGGATACACCTATCAGAGTAACCAGGAGTAATGGGTGCACACTGAGCTAACAAAATTACCTTAGCATTACATACTAATAACAGCCCAGCTAGCTCCCCACCACATGGCCTGTGTATCCACCTCTCATCCACACCACACTGCTTGTGTTCCCCCACAGCCAGATGTCGCTGTGCCCTGCTAGCTCAGTGTGTGTGTTTCTCCCCCCTGCCAAAAGCTTTGGCAGAGTGCTGATGTTTCCTTCTTCCAGGAACTTCTTAGAACTTCTGCACAGCCTGTTGCTGCAGGTTCACATGCTGCAGGTCCTGGCTCCTGCTGGTTGTGCTCAAAGCTACCTGAGCAGGGGACAAGACTCATTCCTGTGAATGGGGGAGGAGCACCCCAAAATGTGAGGAATTACCACATTTTTTTAGCTGAGAAAGGCAAGCCATTTGTTCCCCATGACCCTCAAGATCTAAAAAGCTTGCATGGATTAAAATGACCAGCTATGCTCATGCAAATCCAGACAGTTGTGGGGCTTTGGGCTTCAGAACTGTCTCCTCTACAGCCAACCTAGCCTCTCTGCCTCCTTCTGTCCCGATCAATGTCACTTTGGCTACCATGGCACTTCTGCCCCTCTCCATAGCAAGCCAAAGACCACAGGGCAAACCCCTAAAGCTAGGCAGGAATATGATTAAAAAAAAACTTTCCCCGCTCACAGACAAGTAGAGATGCTCGTTGAATCCAGGGCCAAAGCAGCAGATGATATGGGGTGAAAATGTGACCCTTATCTCTCATGATTTGTGGTCACATTGCTGCTACCTTTGTCTGGGCTAGAGAGTTGAGTTAATCTCCCTTCCTGACTCTCTTCATGAGTGGCCTGTAGGTGTCACTGTTTAGTCACACAAAGCTTAAAGCATCCTTGTGTTCAGAATGACACTGCCTGCATTGAATTTGTATCCCCAACCTTTAACCTTGTTTAATTGCTACACACACATGCATGGAATCTCATTACATTTACTCATTTAAACTGATCTGATGATTCAAGGATGCAAGGGAGTTGAGTGGAAAGTACCTCTGGAAGAAAACAGCAGAACTGGGCTCACCTTCTCCAACATTCACCGAGTGCCTTTTATCCAAACATTGTTTACAAACCATATGGCCACAGTACCCATAGAATCCAGTCACCTTTGGGGTGGAGGGCAGCAGTCAGGCTGTACAGCATCAGGTGTGGGGTTTGGGAAATGTTTGGGAAACCCTGACTCTTGTGAAAAGTGCCAAGATCTTCTTGGCCCTACTCCATTTAACATTTGTATCAATAACCTGAAAGAAAACATTAAATCATCACTGATAAAGTTTGCAGATGACACCAAAATTGGGGGAGTGGTAGATAATGAAGGGGACAGGTCACTGATATAGAGTGATCAAGCTGGGCTCAAGCAAACACTATGCCTTTTAATATGGCTAAATGTAAATGTATACATGTAGGAACAAAAAATGTAGGCCATACTTACAGGATGAAGGACTCTACCCTGAGAAGCAGTGACTCTGAAAAAGATTTGGGGTTCGTAGTGGAGATAATCAGCTGAACATGAGCTTCTACTGTGACACTGTGGCCAAAAGAGCTAATGTGCTCATTGGGTGCATAACCAGGGGACCCTCAAGTGGCAGTAAACAGGTTATTTTGCCTCTACATATGGCACTGGTGTGACCACTGCTGGAATACTGTGTTCAGTTCTGGTGCCAGCAATACAAGAGGATGTTGATAAATTAGAGTGGGTTTAGAGAAGTGTCACAAGAGTTATTAAAGGATTAGAAAACATGCTTTATAGTGATAGACTCCAGGAGCTCAATCTATTTAGCTTAACAAAGAGAAGGTTAAGAGGAGACTTGATCACAGTCTATAAGTACCTACCTGGGGAACAAATATTTAATAATGGGCTCTACAGTCTATCAGAGAAATGTATAAAAAGATCCAATGGTTGGAAGTTGAAGCTAGATAAATTCAGACTGGAAATAAACTGTACATTTTTAACAGACAAAAACAATTAACCATTGGAACACTTTACCAATGGTTGTGGTGGATTCTCCATCACTGACAATTTTTGAATCAAGACTAGATGTTCTTCAAAGAGATATGCTGTAGAAATTATTTTTGGGAAGTTCTCTGGCCTGTGTTATACCGGAGATCAGACTAGATGACCAAAATGGTCCCTTTTGCCTTGGAATCTATGAATCTATAATGTCCATGCAGAGCAGGCAGTATCCATGGATTCAAGGCTTCCTCTGAAAGCTCCCCACATAGTAAAGTGTATGATAACCAGGTCACCTGCCTTGGAAGGGGCCTGCAGAGTCCTTTGGTGTTGGAATCCATCATTCTAGTTATTTCAATATTGATGCTCATATTACAAAACTGTGGATAAACCTTCTGAGGGTAATGAGAGTATCAGTCTGGTGGGACTGGGAATGAATCTTACCAGCTGCAAGAAGCAAACACAATAGAAAAACAGACATGCCTAGCTCCTATGCTCAGATCTCACTGACATTCTGCATACCCAGCTGGAGGGGCAGAGGGAAATGGTGCTTCTTAGGTGGGTTTTACAGGGCAAGAAATCTGAGGTTTTTCTCTGTTAGATGTTCACATAGTGGTAGAGCAGGAAAGGATTCCACAAGCTGGAGGGCAAACTGGGAGGGACTGAGGAGTTATTTGGGATCCAGTGGATTTTGTGTTGGTGAAAGATGCAGATTTGTAGCTCTGGAGGCTAAATAGGCATTTCAGGACCAGGTTTTTTACTTTACACACACACACACTCTCTCTCTCTCCTGTCCTTCAGTGCTTGGCCTGTCTGTGAATATTGCCTGCAATTATCATAAATTCTCAGTGGGGGCAGGACCTGAGTTACAGTGAGTTGAGTAATCAAAGTCCATTTAAGAGATTAGGTTCCTGCACAGGCTGTGGGCTCCAGCTGGCACAGTTCAGTGCAAGTTTCACTGACCAGTGTCTCTAAGACATGTGCATAAGAATGAGAGAGAAGCAAATTTAAGTGGAATAAAAACAGCACAAGAAATGATAGCAAAATATGCAGACCATGTGAAATGTTACCGTCTGGCTCTGTCATGGCATCCAGTGGACACGAAGGGGATTTCTGACTGAGTGTGACCTTAGATTGTCAGGTGGGTGAGGTAATATCTTTTATTGGACCAACTTCTGTTGATGAAAGAGACAAGCTCTCAAGCTACACAGAGCTCTTCTTCAAGTCTGGGAAAGGTACTAGAAGTGTGCTAGCTAAATACAAGATTGAATAGATAGTTTAGTATAAATAGTTAGCACATGTTATAAGGGACCGTTCACGGTAAACTGTAAGATTTGGCTGTGTGAGATTAAAATACCTTTCAGAGCTTGATTTGCTGTGACATTTGAGGTGTGTCTTTACAGCCCATGGCAGTGAGCCTCCCAGCCCGGGTCTCATGCTAGCGCTCTAAAAAAAGCTGTGTAGACAACAGCACTTTGAAGTTGTGGCTCAGGCTCTGAAGCTCACTCTCCCTAGGTTCAGAGCCTTAGCTCCTGCCCAAGCCACAGTTTCAAAGCACTCACTACACAGCTGTTTTTAGAGCGCTATTGTGAGCCCCTTTAGCCCATGTCTGTTGACTTCGGCTGGGAGGCTCACTTCCACAGGCTGTGTAGATATATCCTCAGTGATGCTGTGTACCTAATGGCTAGAGCCTGGGATCAGGATCCTGTTCTATGTTCTCATTTACTGTGCACACCAGATGTAATAAGGCTTATCACTTTTCATCTTCAAGGTGCTTTGCAAACATTAACCTATTAATCCTCACACACCCGCTGTGTGGCAGTTAAGTATTATCCCCGTTTTACAGATCTGTCTTTATCCACAGAATCTGTTCATGAATTTCTAGTACACCCCCTACCACAGTGTCAAGGTATCAAAATAATGAAGAAACAGAGTCAAGAGAGGTTACAGCCTGATTTTCAGAAATGCTGAGCACCCGTAACTCCAGCTGAACCTGCAGGTGCTCAGCATTTCTGAAAATCAACCCCTAAGTATCTAAGGGAGTTGATGTCAGCACTAGGATTAGACATCACCATTTCCTAATGGCCAGGCCTGCATTCTGACCATTAGACCATCCCATACTATTTAAAGGCCTGACTCTGTAAGGTGCTGAGTGTTCTTAGCACCCAAATAAACCAGTCCGTGTTGCAGTCAATCAACACTTTGCAGGATTGGTCCTTTTGTTTGTACATATCAGTCACTAATGCCCCTAGTTCTTACATACATACAACCTCATTGACTTTAGATGCAGCAGGTGTGCAGGACTGGGCTCTGCATAGCTATTAAATAATTCGTATTTTGTAACAATAAGCCTGTCTTCTTTTTTTTTTAGAATCCAGAACCTTCCCAGATGGAAAACATATGGACACAAGTAAAAACCCATGTAAATATAGGATAGTCCAGATGCAGTTTAATGCACAACAGAAATGTATGTAGAAAGCAAATAAAGTATATTTTTGTGTTTATTTCATGGCCATGTGCCTTTACTGTAAGACTGCAGTTTATGTTCCAGTCTGTTGAGGCTGGGATTGTCAAAGGCTCCTAAGGGAGTTCCATTGAATTCTCAACTTCCGTTGGACTCCAGTCCTTCCACTGAATTTCTGTTCCTGCTCAGGAATGTGCCCCTCCACCCCCCTGGGCCTTCTCTTATTAGCTGAATAAGGGGCTGCAACAGAAACAATTGCACCTTCTGCCCGTGTGTGTTACAGAGCAAAATTCATGTGCTCTATATACTGAAATCAAGAGGTTATATAGTGAAAGGGACTGAATGGCAAGGTGAAAAGCTGTGCTTTTCAGGCAAGCATTAACTTGATATAGATTTGGGCTGGACTATAGCAAGCTTTATCTCATTTTGGTGGGTTGAGGTGACTGATAAGGGGAGGAATACCAATGGCAGAGCCAGGGCTAGAACTCAGGAGTTCTGATCTCCTAGCCCTGCTTGTTTCAGAGTAGCAGCCGTGTTAGTCTGTAGCCGCAAAAAGAACAGGAGTACTTGTGGCACCTTAGAGACTAACAAATTTATTTGAGCATAAGCTTTCGTGGGCTGCATCCCACTCTTCGGGATGCATCCGAAGAAGTGGGATGTAGCCCACGAAAGCTTATGCTCAAATAAATTTGTTAGTCTCTAAGGTGCCACAAGTACTCCTGTTCTTTTAGCGCTGCTTGGCCACTCTATCAGAGTTGCATTTATTTGCATAGAGGTATGGGGTTGTGTCATGTATTCCTTAGTAGAGGACCTGGAACAATAGCATCTTCAGAACATCCTGACTACTGTGCTAGGGAAGTATGGTGATAAGGCTTGTGACATATGTATTTGAACCAAAAGCAAAATCTTTCAGTCATCAGAACCAATTGACTTGGGCCACGCATAGCTTTTTCAGCACCCCTCACATTCATTTTGCAAGAGGAAACTCCACCTCAAAGGAGCGCTGGGGGCAGAGCAACAGGAATTTGCTTCCAAAAGAGGCCAAAAGTTAAATACTGTAACTACCAGGCACTCTGACAAATGCAAATGACTAATAACTACTGTAGTCAGGAGGCCTGGAGTAGCTGAGATGGGATCAAGATAAATTACTGCTGGGTGTGACGTGAGATAGAATCACACTCCCAGCAGCCCTGAGGTTTTGGCTGCTCCCAGACACAATGGAAATGCATCCCTCCCAACCCTGCAGCTACTTATGTAGAGCTCTTTTCCTAATGTTCCACTTACACCTGTGAATATAAGAACGGCCATACCGGGTCAGACCAAGGGTCCATTCAGCCCAGCATCCTGTCTGCCGACAGTGGCCAATGCCAGGTGCCCCAGATGGAGTGAACCTAACAGGCAATGATCAAGTGCTCTCTTTCCTGCCATCCATCTCCAGACAAACAGAGGCTAGGGACACCATTCCTTACCCATCCTGGCTAATAGCCATTAATGGACTTAACCTCCATGAATTTATCTAGTTCTCTTTTAAACCCTGTTATAGTCCTAGCTTTCACAACCTCCTCAGGCAAGGAGTTCCACAGGTTGACTGTGCGCTGTGTGAAGAAGAACTTCCTTTTATTTGAAGTGCAGCCAAGCTCTGACATCTGGGCTGCAAGCTCTTCCAGGAGTCTCTCCCCATCTTAAACCATGCAGCTGAGTCTAACGTGGGTCACGGTGTGAGCTGATGTTACAGATGTGTTCTCCCTGCCTCTGGTGAGAAGCTCAGGTACATGGGCTGAGAGTACAGTATAAATACCTCCACAGCAGGGCAGCTTATACAGACTCTCCTGTTAGATGAAATGTCGGATCTACTCAAGCATGCGAGTGGCTTTGGGACAGGGACTGTCTGTTATGTATGTGTGCAGCACCTCGCTGTACAGGGCCTCTAGATGCTACTGCACCATAAAAGTAATAACAATAACTGTCTACTATGTGGGTTTGTGTCTAGCAGACCCCAGAGGAGGTAAGACCTGATAGCTGCACAGCTAAGCACTCCTTTAGCTGCAGTGGTCAGGTCCATTGTTCTTGGAACAGAAGGGTCCGAGTTCTGTCCCCTGAACAAACCTGTGGCATGCATGTAGCCACGCTGTGCAGTATGAATGATACGAAGTAGCCTGCCGGAGAGGTGAGCCCACAGCATTGTCTCTCCTCATCCCCCACTCAGTTGTGTGTGCTAGTGTAACCAATTAAGCAGCTAAAGCTTCTCTGGTGAACACAAGGCAAGCCTGGAGCTGTTGGGGGTTAGAGGGTACACACAGCATGGAAGGCAATGGACACTGGTTGTCTCCACCTGGTATTTGGGTACAATTCCCAGAAAAGCCTGGTGTCCACAAGCCTATCAGAAACATCTGGCTTGAAAACTCATTTTAAGGCAGGAAATTAATTTGGATGTTAAGCCATTTCCTTTCATCTCTATGGAGAGCAACTCTGGTGGCACGACAGCTGGAGAGCAGTATTTGGGAAATGCTGATTTTCATTAAGTTGCAGAGAGGAGAGAGAGAGGTCATGGAAAAGCCAGGGATCCCCTCTCTGCCCACAATGCAACTTAATGAAAAGGAAGAGAGGTTCCTGGAGTGGGAGCAATTTACAGCCAACACTTCTTATTGTTCTTCCCTCACCCTTAAATTCTCCTTTTTCCAGGTTCTTACATGAGACCCATTTCCAGCCTGTCAAAGAGCCTTTAAGGGGTTCAGAACCCAGCTCTGACCTGTGCCTGGTTTTCCGCTTAATTCATGGGACTTAGAGAACTGAGTGCATGTGATTGAGAGTCAGGGTTGATGAGAGATACAAGCAGCAGTTTGTTCTCAGTGGGAGAGGGAGCTGGAAGGAGTGTCTGAGTGCAGGAGTCTCTTGTGTCTGGCGTGTCGTGTAACTGGAGTCTAGGGAAGGACCAGCAGTGGGTTCCTGCTGGGGAGAAGCAGGAATTGCTTGGGAAGGATTAAGCCTTAGGGAGTGGACTGATTTGGTGGGAAGGAGCCCTGAGGGAACTCAAGCCAAAGGTGGAGGCTCAGAATGAAAGTGTTGCCTCTATCAGACTTTAACTCCACTTCCAATATTAATAAATGAGACCCTGGATGGGGGGACTGTGTGGAGCTGTACAAAGTGTGATTATACTGTAGAGTGGAGCTGTGGCAAGGGCTGTTGTAGAGAGAAGCTGCACCATCAAACAATCCCACAAGAGTCGTAACTGTAGCAAAGGTTTGCACAAAGCCTGTGGGAATGTCAGCTCTGTTTCTGGATCAGAGCTCCTGATGGATCATATGGTTGCATTTTCAGAAACTTCTATTACTGCTGGAGTAAATGGTTCACTTCCCAGGCAAAACCAGTCCCACTGCTGTGAGGTGGGTAACCCTGGCAGCCTTAAAGCTGATGAGCAGTAATTACAGTCTTATTCCAACATAGTTTAATACAAGGCAAACAGTTTAGAGGTCTGGCTCTAAGAGACAGCCCGGCAACAGCATTGAGCAATCAATCCACTTTGTCAGGTTCTGGGTACATCCAGCAACCGGGCAGTGCTGAAGTGTATATTCTGTGACAGATAAATTCAATTTAATGGATTTTCTCATCTTCTGCTCACTCTCCTCCCATGCCTCTGGACCACCCTCCTAAAACCACCACAGATGTACTAAGGGTTCTCTTTATCTGTTTAAAATGTATCTGTATAAAAAGTCTATATGGAGAAAGAGTGAGAGAATAATGAACTGGCTGGTGTGTATGTTCCCTATTGGTCTTTGCTGGATGGAACCAGAACAGTTCCATACTGTGGCATAGGCCCTGTCCTGCTAGCAGCTGATGGAGATTCTCCCTTAGCTCAAGCTGGGCTTTTGGAGCAGGAGGAGCTGAGCTCTGTCCCCAGGGCTGTTGTGAAATTCCAAATGGTCACAGTGTGCATCACCATGACAACAGTGAAGTGCTTGTTATTCTGTGGGTGTAATTGACACCACTTTATCTATGGCAGAGTTATAATGATCTCATACCAATCCAGATGGCAAAATGGCTACATCTTGGACATTAAAATGGTAACTGATTTCTACCATGGGTGTGTTACAGTGTTAACGCTGGCTACAGAGTGGGGGGACAAAGGCCAAATGGCAGGGGCAGCATGACAGGAAGCATGCTCTGTTGCTGCCCGTGCTGTACCAGTTCTGCCTCTGACATACATCAGTCTCTGGGGCTGTTAATTCAGCAATGGCACTAAAACAGAAAAAGCAAAGACATTTAGAGACAGTGGGTTCCCCCTCAGTCCACTAACTAGGACAGCCAGTGGGAGTTTTTCAGTATCAAACACCTCAGGAGCTGCTCTCCAGTGCTCAGGAGTCAAGGCAGCTACAGTGCCCCTCTGCCTTCTACTTAGGTTTCATCCAGGTCTGAGAACACTGAGGGAGGGGAGAGGGGAGAAGTAAGTAGTGAATCATGTTGAGAGGGAGCCGTGGGGGCAGGAGGGACAGGAACTGCAGTTACCAGATGCTGACTCATCATGCTTTTCCTCTTGGACCTTGCACGGTGAGCAGCCAGGAGGGAGATTAATGTTTAACCCCATTTAAGCTGATTTGACGAGGGGAAGGGGAAGAGTATTTCTCTCCCTGGAGCCACTGTTCTGTTTGTACCACAGAGATGAGGGCCTGGTGGCTGAATGGGTTTTGTCATACAACATAATCCAAAGAGCACAATCCAACTGATAAACTCCAGAAGGAAAGAGGGGAAATCAACAGCATTAACATTTTGGCCTCCATTTTCACGGTTTACTGGCCACACAAATATAGCTGGAGGATAGACAGACAAACACTGTAAAGAAGAAAAGTAACGAAAAGCTCTCTTCGCTTGCCAGCAACCCACATTATCAATGATGATCCATTCAGAAACAGGACCCCCAGAACCACCTGAACCCCAGCCTTCTCTGGCTTGTAGCATTTACAGTGTGGAGATCGGAGCAGGGCTCACGGGCTCTGCTGCAGGACCCATTTCTGTGTGGCTTTCTTCGATAATTTGTGTCTCTGGAATAGCTCTCATTGTGCTGCAACTGGAAAGCGGTAATTGGGAAGTGCTGATTTTCATTCCATTGGAGGGATGAGGAGGACAGGGGGAAAAGTCAGGGATGTGTTCAGTGTAGTAGGCGAAGTCCATGGGGTGGGGGTGAAGGCAATAACATAGTGTCTAACCAAGATCACCCTTCTTCCTTGGATTGTCGGTCACTTTTTCTCCACCTTGAATTCTTCTTCCCAAGGTGAATGAAATCCTCACCTGACAGCCTCAGTCAGAAGGCAGATCTAGTAGATAAAGCACAGGATTGGGAGAACTCCGAGTTCTGTTCCCAACTCTAACACTGACTTACTGTATAACCTTTGGCAAGTCACTTCCCCTTCCTGTCCATCAGAACGCCCATTTGTAAAATGGGGATAATGTTGACCTGCCTCTCAGTCAATGATTGTTACCGAAGCACTCTGAGATCCATAGGTGGAAGTGCAGAGGCAAATCACTAGCGCAGGATTGTAATAAATCCGTGGCTAGCTAGGAGCCCTCTGCTGGGCACCACACTCTGGGAAAGATGTGGGGAAATTAGTGAAAGTCCAGAGGACAGCAACAAAAATGGTTAAAGATCTAGAAAACATGACCTATAAGGAAAGATTGAAAACAATTAGTTTGTTTAGTCTGAAGAAGAGAAGACTGAGGGGGGACATGATAACAGTGTTAAAGTACGTAAAAGGTTGTTATAAAGAGGAGGGTGGTAAATAATTCTTTTTATCCATTGAGGAGCAGGCAAGAAGTAATGGACTTAAATTGCAGCAAGGGAGATTTAAGTTAGACATTAGGAAAAACTTCCTAGTTGTAAGGGTAGTTAATCACTGGAACAAATTACCTAGGGAGGTTGTGGAATCTCCATCATTCTAGGTTAGACAAACATCTGTCAGGGATGGTATAGATAATACTTAGTCCTGCCTCAATGCAGGGGACTGGGCTAGATGACCTATTGAGGTCCCTTCCAGTCCTACATTTCTATGATTCTATGCTTGTCACAGTGCTGCTTGACACAGTCTCTTGGAACTTTGCAATAACAGAAATGGAACTCAAATTCCCCTTCTCCAAAAGGAAGAGCCCCTACCAAATGAGCTACAGAAGAATCACCATTAGCTGATAGCAGAATACAGCCTGTGAGGGCACTTTTCAGTACTTACGTTGTTTATCTTGTCAAGTAGAGGCCACACACCAGCCAAGTCCTTGCAGGGTGTTTCTGTATTTCCTTTTTATTTGCATAAACCACAAATTTCAGCTGAAAACCCTTCCATGAAGGTGTTTGCGCCATTCACTCCCAGTTTGGTCCCCTCCCCTCCCCCTGCACTGCATACTGTGCATATGGACAAGGGATTAAAGCAGAGCATAGAGAGAGACAATGAACCACTGGGTTAAATGGAGATCCAATAGCCATTAACAGTGACTTGAGACATGTGGCATTAAGGAGGTGGTAGTTTATTAGAGATTTACTTCGGCCTCCACTATAAAATGAAATGCGTACACTGGGAAAGAAATCAAAAGCTATGCCTGTCAGGCAGATCCGGCCTCTTTCTCAATCCCTCAGGAGGGCTGAGTGGAAAGGAAATCTGTAATTCATCATGCGAAAGTGACAGTATATGTTAGAGTTAAGGAGCCCATAGCAAGAAAGCACATGACAAAGGATGATTGGAACAGACTGGGGAACCTATCCGTCCATCCTTGCACTGCGACTCTGAAACGTTCTGTGTCTGAGGAAGGCTGGAATTTTTTCCCCAGGATGTAATAGTGGCTTTTGCTTTATTAACCTCTCACATGACTGGATATCTCAGACCAAATCCTTCATATGAAGGCCTAATTCTGAGGCTCTTTACCCTGCTCTGCCAGTATAATCATCATTTAAACCCATTGTAAGGCCCTGCCACTATACAGCTAGAGAAGTTGTAAAGGGAACTTAGTGTAAACAAGAATCAGCCCCTAATTAGTATTTATTCAGTCAAACTTCCTAAAATCTGCCTTGAGTTACACCCCTGTAAATCTGGAGTAACTCTAATGTTACTCTAGATTTGCAGGGTAAATATGGGATCAAGATGATCGTGGCAGATACGGGGCCAGCTTTCTGCTCTCTGTTATGCCCGAGCAGCTGTGCTGCAGTCAAGAATCTGGCTTGTGATAATATACAATGACTTTTGTATGTATTGCAATCAGTTAACTGGTTTGACTGTAAGATGCCATTGAACTTTTTCTCAATTGATTTTAGCTGGTAAAATTAAGATGTTGGTTAATTGGTTGATATTGCATTCTTGTAAGGAACGGTGGGCGGGGGCATACTCTATTTGCCTGAGTGTGGACTGAATAAGGACACTAGGATCTGATCCTGTGCTTGCTCTTTTATCTATGCTCCATAAAGAGTCAGTTTTAACTTCTTACACATGTTTTCTGGAGCACTATGTTTCCATCCTGCCTAGAACCTCTGATCTTCAGTCCCAAATCTGCACATGCTTTTCTGACATATGAGCTGTTTGAGAACTCTCCTGGGACTTTTTATACAGCCCTCCTGATTGCCACTGTAATGGTTGTTATGCTTGTTTTTCTGTTGCCTTGGCTCCATAAAAAGAGGAATGTACACACTGATAGAGACTGCTTGGAAATAAAGTAAAATTCCAGTTTAGTCACTGATTAAACCAGTGTTGGGAGGGACTTTTATGAAGTTAATTGACTGGGTGTAGTTCTAAGAAACAGAAAGGGCATCTAGGTGTTAGCACTGGCCATATCACTGAATGCTGCCCTCAAATCATAGCTGCCCAATTTTGCAGCATGCTGAGACCATCTTATAGGGAGCTGAACAGCCTCAACAACTGATTGGGAATCAATGAAAGGACTCAGCCTCCATCACAGAGTGCCAGCATATGTCAGGATTGACCCTAGGTGAAATATTAAACAGACTGTTGAGACAAAAATAAATATTGGTCTTGATTCTCCTCTCCCATGCCAATTAGGAAAAACTCTACTGAAGTCGATTGAATTCCACTGCTCTAAGAGTAATGTAAGAGGAGAATCCAGCCCAATTTAAAAAAACAAAACCCTGTTCCTATGTTACTGACTATACCTGAGATTGTTAATCCAGAACGAATGGTTAAAATCTCACTGAGTTTTCACCATTTATGATGATGTCATAAACAGATGGCCTGTTAGAGATTCATTAAAATCATTTATGAAAACAAATGAACATCACAGACACTTTACATTAAATTACATTAAAGCATGCAGTGCAAATTATACATATACCTCATCTAGGCAAACTTGTGTCTTGTTATGGCTGCCTCCTTGCACCCTCTCACCCCCTTCTTGTTGTGTGCCATGTCCCTTGTCACATCGATTTAGGGCCTGATCCTGCAAGCAGCTCTGGACAGATCTCTGCGCCCTCATGGAGCTCTTTTGAAGTCAATAGGGCTCCACATGGATGGAGAAGTCTACACATGTTGTACTATCATCAGGATTGGGGCTTTAGACTGTAAATTCTTTGGAACTGGGACTGACTTTTACTATATGTTTATATAATGGCCTGGAGTCCTAATTCTGATTGTGGCCTCTGAATGCTACTGTAATGCAAATAAGTAATGTGCTAAAAAGTATGTTTATCTTTTACTATTTGAGCAGTGAAACTAAACTCACCAATTTCACTTTCTGGTTCTTGTGCACTATCTCAAGTACCTTCTGTTTGGATTCCCAAGACTGCAGAGGAATCCTTAAATAAAAGATAATTATTTTAATTACAATGCTTAAAAATAATAACTTTTACATTTTTATATTTAAGGAGAATCATGGACTACTGCGCTCAGGGGAGGGGGTAAAATGGGATCCAGTGGGAGCCACCCCTCCTCCCAGCATCCCACTGGATCCACAACTGTGCAGGGGAAACCCAACAATTCTTAGGGCACTGGAACCCAGATGGTACCGCCCCTCCTTCCATGTGGGCTTTGGAGAAGACAGCAGAGAGGAGCCAGCCAGAGACTCCAACCAGTAGGGACAGAAGCAGCCAAAGCAGGGGGATCTTTGGTCCTGGGGACATGTGGAGAAGTTTCCACCATTTTGATTGGACTTTCTCTGTGCTGTGCTTCAGCTCCCCTACACCTTCAGTCTCTTCACTTCAGCTTTACTCTAGACCTGACCCTATTATCCTTTTCTCCCCTGCCCTGTCCCCCTCACCTCTTCCCTTTTCTTCCCATTTAGCTGATCCCCTCCTGAATAAACTCCCCTGCCCCAAAACAGTGATGGAATTTATATGCCATTTGCTGACATCACATTGTTCACTCTGCAGGGGTGTTCTACCCCTTCCCTGATCCTGTGTCTGTCTTGTCTATTTGGACTGTAAACTCTTCAGGGCAGCAACCACCTGTTACTGTGTGTTCATAGAGCACCTAGCACAAGGGGCCCCACTCTAGGTTGGCCCTTAAACATTACCATAATATACATTATTAATTATTATTAATAATCATAATAATAATAGAAGATGGATGCACAGATAAATGCAATCCCCATGGAAAAAATGTTCTTAAATTGGAGTTATTTGTTGAAGTAATTAATATAATATTATTATTAATGTAACCTTTAATTAAAATACATAACTACAGCATTACCATTGAAGAATGTATACATTAGAAAGACAGGAAATGACCAACTAAGGTAATTTACATAAACATGTTATTTCCTTTACATTTCATACATGTAATTAATAAGATTGACTTGAGCAAGTTTACCTTACAGATGCCGGTAACAGCCGTGACCTTCCTCCATCAAGACATTCTTACAAATGCTTTCAACATATAGATCACCCGTCTCTGTGTGTGTGTATTTGGTGATGTGTCTATCTTCTGTGTCAGAGTTCAGGTTGTTATTGGACTATGTAAGGTGCACATTTCAATACTGATATTACTGTAATTAATGTAAACTAGCTAGTAATTTCCTGTCTTCTTAGTGATTCGGGTGTGTAATGGTCTGTATTGTGTCTGAGTTACATTCATTTCTTCAACAACCTTAAGTCTAAGTTAACAAAGATTTTTGTGTGGGGGAATTTCCTTGTGTTTGTAAAATAAATATAAGGATCCTTGAAAGCTTCAGTTGGGTTGGCACAGGAAACGTTTGCCCCATCTAGGTCCCACTGGTGCTACAGAAATAATAATAATTTGAGGTGAGATTTTCAAAGGAGTCTGATGACTTTTCCACACTCAGAGTTGCACCAGTTCAACCAAATATGTGATTTTAAGCCCATTTGATTAAACTGATGCAAAAGGCTCTGAGAATGCTCTTATTTTGGTTTAAGCAGGCTTATATCAATTTAGTTTAAGTTGGTTAGGAACAGGTTTAAGCTAAACTGAAAGAACCTGCTCTTAGGATGAAATAAGAGCATCCACATGGGTTTGGATCAATTTATCTAAACCAGTTAAAATATGTGTGTAGATGAGGGTTAGAGAATCAATGTGTGAGATTATAATGCTAGTGAAAGATGCCAAATTAACAGCCCTGGAGACAAATTTGTCTCTTTATCTGCAGGACAGGCATGCATGGAACACAGCAAGGCAAGCTCCTCTCCTGCCCCCGCACTGCCCATGGTCCTCAGCCCCACCCTGGCAGGACCACATCTAGGTAGGAGAGGGGACTTTCCTCTCCCTGTCTACATTCAGCCCTTGGTTTCTTCTCTTAGGGTATGTCTCCACTGCAGTCTGCAGAGTTAACCCAGGTGACCTGGGTTAGCCTGGTCCTGATGTGAGCAACCCCTCTGCAAAGCACACTAGAATTGTTGCATCCACACTGGTGCTGCATACACTTGTGTGAGGCATTCAGACATCTGCAATCATGTTCTCTGCTTCTTAGCATGCACTAAGCTGTGTCACTCTATACATTATTTTGCAGTGTATTGTGGGAGAACTTGTCTGTCCTTCGTGGGCCTCTCTGTGGAAGTGCCCTTAGCTCACCAATCCAGAAAGGCGAACCACTCCCAGCTTGGCATGCTCTAGACTTCTGTCCATGGCCTCTTTTCCAGCCAGTGGTAAGGCATAGATACAACTCAGAATAATGACCTGTTCTAACTGTTGGCATTAATGTAATTCTCATTTTGGAACCAGGAGGCAGACACAGGGCATGAGACACGTGGGGTCATTTTGGCAGCAGCCTGTTGCCCTGAGAAAGTGGTGGTGTGCCTTGCTAAGGAGATCATGCAGACATGGAGCAGTGAAGACAACTGATACACGTTTTAATAGCTGTAAATCCTCCTATGCTGAATGATAGTTCTGGAGCAGGGCCACAAGCACAGAGTGATGGAATCACACTGTCACATAGACCTGGGACAACCAGCAATGGACCCAGAATTTCTGCACGAGGAAGGCCACCTTAGACTCCCAGGCAGGATGCCTGTGTTGGGGAGATTTGGAGCAGGGCAGACTAAACTTTATTTTTATTATTGATTTGGGCCTTTCCATTTATAACCGACAGAGAATGAAGAACTAGAGCAAAAGGGCAGCGAAACCTATGCCAAGGTTTTTATATAGATAAACATCTTGAGGAGCCACTCTGTTGGCTGAAGAGAGAGCACACACGTACCGTGCAAATGAAGATACACAAAACTGCCAACGTCTCAGTATTTAGTATAGGGAGAGGAATGCAGATTATCTTGTTTGGCTGCTGGAGAACTATCTACTTACAAGCAGAAAATTAAAAGCATCCAGCTGGCTAAACAATCACTCAGCCTCAGTTTTCTCTGATGTGCAGTTATTTTTTCCACTCTTGAATGCTACCTCCTCAAAGCTAATGAACCAATAAATAAAAGGTGGGAGATCATCTTTATTCATGGTTACTACTATCAGGCATTAGAGCAGCATTCCTTATGGTTTATAGTATTACTATTATTATTTATTTGTTTTATGGTAGCATGTGGAGCCCCACTCTTAACTGCATGGTGCTAGATGCTGCCCCCACACAGAGAGTTTCTGTGCAGAAGAGTTTACAATCTAAATAGGCAAGACAGACAAAGAATGGGAAAAAGGAAATATAATTATCTCCATTTTACAGGTGGGGAAATAGAGGCAGAGCTTGTGTGACTGGAAAAGAGCTGTGTAGCTCAAAAGTTTATCTCGCTCACCAACAGAAGTTGGTCCAATAAAAAGTATTACCTCACCCACCTTGGCCCAAGATCACACAGGGAATCTGTGGCAGAACTGGGAACTGTGTCTCAGTTTCCCCAAATCCAGTTGTTTATATGAGGGATTGGCACGAGGGCAGCTATATTGGTACAAAAATTCCCTAGCGCAGGCAGGGCCTCCTGGTGCTGCGGACTTTCCGCATTTCGGTGCAAAACCATCGATCACTCCAGGGCCACCTGGCACCAGGACTGGGGCCATCGTGAGCAGAGCTGGGCTAAGGACACAATCCATGAATCCAGAAACCCTCCTGTTAACCCTGGTGACCCCCTATGAAAGCTCGGTGTCAGGCCTCGTGTGCCAGGCAGCACGCAGCTAGGGGACACTCAGTCCTCTGCAAGGGGAGAGGAACAGAACAGGGAGAGATTACTGCGCATGTGCACAGAAGCTTTGCCAGAGAGGGGCGAGGGGAAAAAATGCGCATGCGCGCCTAGGGAGCGCGCCGGCGAGGTGGGCGCATGCGCGCAGGAGGACCCGGCCAGGGAGCCGGGGCGTGGCTAAGGCTTCTGGTTGGGGGTGGCTAGCGCCGGGAGGGGGTGTGGCCAAAGCTCCCCGGGCGAAGCTCCCTCCGCTGCTCTAGGTGCCGCCGCCGTCTCCTCAGCAGCGACAGGTGCGCGGCGCTGGTCCCGGTCGCCGCCCGGCACAGGTGGGTCGCTGGGGCCGCCTGGCCCGGCTCGGAGCCGCCTGGTTTCCCCTCAGGGGTCCGGTCCCCTGCGTGCTGCGGCGCCTGGGTCGGGTCCGGCCGAGGAACTGGGTCCCGGTCCGGCTCCCGCCTTCCCGTCCCGGGCCGGGCCGGTTCCCTCCCCGCCCCGCCCCCCCCCCCCGGCGGCGGGTTCGGATCCCGAGGCGGGCGGGTTCGGAGCCCGGATTCCCTCCGCGGTTCTGGCCCAGGCCGGCTCCCCGCGCAGCCCCTGAGGAGCGGTGTCGCCGGGGCCGGGTTGTGGGGCTGGGGCGCCCCGGGCCTTGCCCCCCCCCACCCCCGGCTCCTATCCCTGTGGCCTGCCGGGCCGACCTGCCCCCGTGCCCTGAGCGCCCTGCCGAAGCGGCGCTCCCCTGCCTGGCCGGCGGGCTCCCTTGGCGGGGCAGGCGCTGGCTCGGTCCCCTCCCGCGAGCACCTGTCCTAGGGGTCCGCTCCTACGGGTGTGGGAGGGCAGCCCCGGAGGCAGGCGGATCTGACAGGGCAGCCAGATGTGAGACGTACCCGCGCTTGTGCACCTGCCAGAGGCGCATGAATACGCACTGACATATGCCTTTTAAACCGTGGGTGTGCCTGGAGACGGGCTTGATCAAAACTGCATGCCTGCTTTATGCCCTGGATTCATTTCCTGCCCCACCTGAGTCCTGGAAATCGACTCGGTGAGCCCTAGGAGGAGGAAGCCGCTCTTCATGTCCACAGTGGGAATTGTCTGTGGAATGAGAGCTGGATATGTGACCCTTTGCTTTAGCTAGTTTAAAAAACTAAAAGTTTGTACTTCTCTAAAGCTGTGCTGTTATAGTAAATCAATGTCCTTAGGAGCTTTTGCTGTATAAAGTTCTCACAACTGCATAAATCTTGGATAGATTTGCCACCTCCACGTTCAACATGAAACAAAATTGAAATGGCTTCTTCATATTGTTACCCTGTTTGGCCTTAGTGGTCAGCTTAAAAAAACTCTGGAGTCTAGTAGGTGGTTCTAATTGGGTGTAGAAATTGGTGATAGTCAGGTATTTCTTTAATGCACTCTTCTTTATTTACAAAGAATGTATAAAGAATCAAGAAGCAGAAACCACTTTTTTTTTTAACTCACAGCCCCAAGCAGCCTGTACCCCAACCCAAAAACTTCTCCCCAGGTTTCTTCTAGGGTCAGCTGCATTCTTTCAACTGCTCTTTCCAGCTGTCTTTCACTCTCTCTTTTTCTAGTTTGTCTGTTTTGCCTTCCCATACATGTACCACCTACCCAAAACAGTACTCAGCAAAAGCTCCTTGGTGGGTTCACATTTCTTTTGTTTTAGGTGGGGGTTTATCCTTAGAGTAATGGTAATTGAATGGTGCGTTCACGCCTATCAGTCTCAATGAGGTCATCATATAAATTGTCTGATCACCTGTGTTTATTTTCTCCTTCTGTGCTGTGCAGTATTGAAAATTCAGCAATGAAAGTTGTTTGTTCCCATCTTTCAAAGAAATGAAAGGTGTCTGATGGCATCTTGATATGTTTGTGGAGAGCCTGTTTTATATAGGCTGCTAACAAATGTTTAGTAATGGGCATGGTACAGTCTTCATGTTCTTTTAGTATATGCCCTAAATACTAGGTGAACTCTTTGAAATGCAATTTAAGAAAAAAGCCCCAGTAATAATTATTTTGCTGTTACAAGCCTCTCACCACCATTAAAGAGGAAAAATGTTTAGGGTTATCCTCCCTTCTCCAGCTTTGTTACAAATCTGGACCACAGTATCTTTGTGTGCTACAGTGTATGGTTGTAGGTCACATCCTAATCTGATAACTTTACACAGAAACTACAAGGTGGTTATCTCAAGTTACTTGTTCATGGCCATCTGTCCTCTTCAAGTGTGGACTTATTTGTTTGGGGTAGGAAGTCAAGGAATAGTTCTGAATTTTGAATTGAGTGGTTAGAAAACTGAAAACTTATCTTCAAAAATTAAAAACAAGAAAACATTCAGATTAACCTGCCACAATCCCAGGAAATAGTGCAGTTAACATTTTGACCTGTTCTGGAATATTATGTTTGTGGTGTCTTCAGATCTAATTCTGACTGCAGACTTTGATCTTATTCCATTAGTTGAAAGATTAGACTGTATAGCGAACCCGAAGAACCTTATTCTTTCAGAATTTCTCAAGTGAGAGGTAACTTTTAGTTCAAGCGACTATGTTATGGTAATGCACAGAATTTTTAAAGTAAGCTCTATAGAGAGAATTCTGCTGTTGTGGTGATAAGTATAGAATCTTAATTTGTCTTCTATAAACAGTATCATAGCTGGTATCAGCTTAGGAGCACCTGTACCTCCATTGTTCTTCCTTGGGCAGTAGGAATCTTTCTACAATTCCTACTGTATCTACTTTAATAAACTTCTGTTAGAAAGTCAGTGAATCAACAGGTGTATCTCTCTGTATTTTTAGCTTGACCAACTTGTAAACTAGCATTCAACCAATGAAATTAAATATTAATTTTGTTTAGAGGATGGTCGTCTTCTTTTTTTTTTTCTTTTTGTGATGTACCGTGCCCCCAGTGGTTCAGTAGAATGTGACAACAAATATATTTATAATAATTGGTCTGATATTTTTTAGGGTGACAGTATCGGTTAAAAATGTAATTTTTACATGTTCAACTTTGAACTGAATATTTGAATTGTTCAAGCAAAGCCTATTCCTAAAGGAGCTTGAATTTTAGGCTACGCAACTCCAGCTACGTGAATAACATAGCTGGAGTTGATGTACCTTAGGTCGAGTTACCGCAGGGTCTACACTGTGGGGGGAGTTTCTCCCGTCGACTTACCTTACTCTTCTCATCAGGGGTAGAGTACAGGGGTCGACTGGAGAGCGATCTGCTGTCGATTTGGTGGGTCTTCACTAGAGCCTCGATCCCGGCTGTAGTGTAGACTTGCCCTTAGTAAATGTGAAGAAGCTTAATGAGAGGTTGTGGTAGCTACTGCTACTTCAGTGTGCTATTGTGGTAGCTAGACAGTTAAGAGTCTTGAGTCTCTGAGCCCCAGGCAGAATCAGGTATTTGTGTTGATGCAGATGTCTGAGCTTTTTACCAAAGAACACCTTGTATGAAAATAAGTCCATTATTCAGTATGTTAAATGACCTCTCATATTTGAATATTTTCCCGCTGATTTAACACACATTTATTAGATCACTTGTCTGGTCTTAACAGCAAATGCTTGTACTACCTCCGAGTTTTAAATCTAGGTTTTTACATCCTGTTTAAAATAAGAATTGTGAATGCCATTCCCAGAAAGTTGTCATTCTGAGCAGTAAATATCTGGGATTTAGGTACTATTATTTCTGAGAAAATGGCTTCAAAATCTCTGTAGATCAGAAAACTGGCAGGGAGATGTTTGTTTCTGTATTCTATGGTGCCAAAGTTCAGCAAAATGACCTGGTGTTTTGTATCTCTTGTTTGTTACATGCCCAGCTATTTTTCTTCATATGACCTAATGCAGGGGCAGGCAAACTTTTTGGCCTGAGGGCTGCATCGAGTTTCATAAATTGTATGGCGGGCCGGTTAGGGGAGGGGATTGTGGCCTGGCCCCCACCTCCTATCTGCCTCCCCCAGGACCCTTGCCCCATCCAATGCCCCCGTTCCCTGATGGCTCCTCTGGGACCCCTGCCCCATCCACTCACCCCCGCTCCTTGTCCCCTGACGGCCCCCGGACCCCTGCTGCCCCATCCAACCCCTCCTCTCATTCCTGATGCCGCCCCTCCTCCCAGGACCCCTGCCCCCATTCAACCACTCCTTCTCCCTGTCCCCTAACTGTCCCCAGAACCCCTGCTGCCCAATCCAACCCCCCTCCTTCCTGACTGCCCCCCCAGGCCCCTGCCCCCATTCAACCCCCTGTTCCTCCCCTGACCACCCTGACCCCTATCCACACCCACACCCCCTGACCACCACCCCAAACTCCCTTGGCCTCTATCCTACCCCCCACCCCCCGCTCCCTGGCCCCTATTACCGTGCTGCCTGGAGCACCGGTGGCTTGCGGCGCTATAGCTGCGTCACCCAGCTGGAGCCGGGCCATGCCGCCGCTGCCGCCACCACGCAGCACAGAGATCGGGTCAGGCCGGGCTCTGCAGCTGTGCTGCCCCAGGAGCTCACAGCCCCGCTGCCCAGAGCATTGCGCCAGTGGCGGAGCGAGCAAGCTGAGTCTCCGGGGGAGAGGGGACAGCAGGGGAGGGGCCAGGGGGCTAGCCTCCCGGGCAAGGAGTTCGGGGGCCGGGCAGGACAGTCCTGCGGGCCACATCCGGCCGTAGTTTGCCCACCTCTGACCTAATAAGTAGTAATCCTGGTAAGTTACTATTTAGATGACAACCAAATGAACTTCTAAAATTCCTAGTACCTTCCTGTGAGTGCAAAAAGACACGACACTGAGCAATATACATTAAACCTGAAAGTGCATCTACTGCCTATAACTGTTGACCCAAAGAAGAGCTCTGTGTAAGCATGAAAGCTTGTCACACTCTCCAACAGAGGTTGGTCCAATAAAAGATACTACCTCACCCACATTGTCTCCCTAATATCCTGGCATCAACATGGCTACCATGTAGGTTATCATCAGAAAAATAAACTTACAGAAGTGCAAATTTTAGAGGTGTATATTTTATTTTGATTAAAAAAAAAAAAAAGATTTTGGGTAATGAATTGGTAGATTAGTGGGTCATCAATGGGATGATTTAATTGATGTTGGTCCTGCTTTGAGCAGGGGGTTGGACTAGATGACCTCCTGAGGTCTCTTCCAACCCTAATCATCTATGATTCTATGATTGGTGTGTACCTCTGCTCTGCTCGGTTGATTTTACTTTGTTGGTCCCACTGCTCAGCTCTGATGTCCCTTTTGCTATTAACTGAGCTGTTACAGCAGATGCTTCTTTTTGCAGACACCTCAATATAAATATCTTTAAAAACAAACCACTCAGTTCTACTTTGAGGCAGCTAACTAATAGGGAGTCGAATCTGTGTATAAATATTTTCTCTAGCTCTTCCAACATATATATGGGTTTTACTCTACTATGGTAAATGTAAAGTTTTAATTTACAGTGGCTGTGATGCAAATGGTGAAGTTTAGCTATGGCTGATGCACCATTTTCTACTCCACCTTTTGGTAAATTGTCATGAAGACTTGCCAGGTTCCAAATATTCTCATCTGCCCTTCCACAATGACGATAAAAATGCTAGTTTACTAACCCATTTAACCCCCCCCCCCCAACACTAACTCAGCTCAAGATTAATTTTGCAAGGCTCTTTTAATAGTTATCTTAGTTTGAGTGAGTAGTGTATTAGACAGTTGTAATGCTATTTCAGAGTTCTAGCTATCATTATATAAAACAAACTAAAATATTCACTAAACCTTTAATCTTGTAGAGACTTGTATGTTCTTAACTTCATGTACTATGAGTAGTCCTATTCAAGTCAGATGTTCCGGTGTCTGAGCTAGTTTCCTCTTGAGGTGGCATTGCGGTGGCGTGGCAGGGAACCTGCTTTTCTCAGTTCAGAGAAGTCCATGGTACCAAGCTTGGATCTGACAGGAACTATGCACCCACCTGGTTCCATATATGGTACCATCTTACTCCAGAACTGTAGTTTCCATGCCAGTGAGGGCTCATTATCCAAGAGGAGAATACTCCAGAGAGAACTTCAGATCTCCTCCAACAGATCCAAAGGGAGTAATTGGGGTGCTTTCCTTACCTCCATCCCAGGAGCATGGTTCTGTAACCCCTAAAATCTGTTTTGATGATTTTCATGGGATACCGTCACAAGGTGATAACCCCATTGGCATAGCTAGTCATGCTTGGGAGACTCATTTTGTAGAGAATCTCTTACTGGAGTAGGCTAATAGGTTAGTCTTATGGTCCTTTGGAGCCCTTTTAAAGAAGGCCTTGCAGTTGTTACAGTTTTACTTGAGTGCCTTTCCACAACATGCAAGAGGAATTTCTCATTGTGGTCTGAGGCAGAATACAGTTTATTGTCCAAGAGGAACATTTCTTAAATCCTCGTTCTTGCTATTGCGACTCTTGTTTTATAAGACTAGTCAACCATGTTGGACAAAACTCAAGGAAACTCAGAGCTACGCTATCAAAAATACAACAAAACAGTTGAAAAGCTAAAATAAACACTTGTAATCTTTAATGCTAACAATGTAAATTATTTACAGCCAGATTTGAATGGAGCAGGGAAGAAGTTGGTTCCATGACTCGTCAGGCAGATATAAAGGAGCTGATGAGGCAGGTTATTTATGTATTCTCCCTATGGAATGTGTAACTTGAGGGAATTTCTCATGCCTCCTATCAGGCAAATACTGCTCAAAAAGGTTCCATAACCATGCAGCTGGCCATATGACTTCTACAGGGGACTGTGGAGGCAAATACATTTGGATTACAGACATTGCTGCTGGCAAGTAACCCCTTTATTATCTACACTTCTGCATGTCTCTGGGTGCCTTGTCTGTGTCCTTTAGCTTGTGAATCTCTGGAGCAGAGAATGTGTGTGTATTGTGCAGCACAGAGCATGTTTGTACAAAACAGATAGTAAACTAATACTCATAGTAGTCAATTAATATTGCTTTCTGGAAGTGGTCTGGAATGAATTACCCAGAAGGGGCTAGGAAGTAGCATGGATGCTTTAGAAACCTGATGAATCTTTAAACAAAGTAAGATATTGGAAGGTGTTAAGAATATGGAAACACAGGTTTGTTAACATCTTCATGACAACTTTCATTGTGTGTGTGTGCACGCACGCACCCTGTAGCCATTCAAGATTAAGCAGGCTACTTTGTTTCAGTTATGAAAAAAGTTAACAGCGATTGCTCCCATTATGGAAGAGATGTTTGCTGGAATGAGTCATGATTGTTTTAACACAGATGTGACTGTAGGTAAAGGAGTGGTATCTGAAATATAATGCATGTGTTATCTGCTGGAAGTCAAAATTCTGTTCGCTTACCTTTGATAGTAATAATGTTAGTGCTTAAAACAAGGTGTGTTGTTTAAACATTCCTGTTTACTTTCAACTTCCCTTGCATATTCTTTCTGTTACAACAGTGCAGCATCTTAATGTCAGTGTCAGCTGGCCACCTCATCTTGGTAACCAGATTTTCCCGTAAATGATCTGACCTTCCGATCTTCAACAAATTAAAAATTGGAAAAGTCTTTTTGTATACATCTTAATTGCTTAAAAAATGAACTAATTCCACTCTTGTCACTATTCCACCGAATTGTATACCCAAACCAGGGTGAAAATGCAAAATTACATAATAGAATTAACTGAAAGTGAAATACAGCTTTGTTACATGCTCCCTGTTTAGAGCATGTCAGTCATGTTCAGCTAACATTAGACAGCACGCTTAATCCTGTGAAGCACAGGTATGTTGCATTACATGTAAAAGTGCAAGGTACAAAGCATGGAGAAACTGATTCTGTTTTTAACAAGCATTTCTGTGTAGTTAAGAGAGGGATATATTAGCACATGGATTACACTTACACCCAAATCTCAGCTATGCCTATTCACTGTTTCTTGTTTACTTGGCATTACTGGAAGGAAGGGAACAGACTAACTGGTGACTAGAGACTCTTCTACAATGAAATTTTCTTTGGTTATAGCCATACATAAACCAGCATTATTCCCGTGCAAACAGTGGCCTTGTCTGCCTATGCTGCAGCTTGCACAAAAGCAGCTACTCAGTGATGGCTGTAATTGAGGAAAATCTCTTGGTGTAGACAAGGCCTTGTTAATTTGGAGGAAGGTATCTAGAACTTAAAAAAAAGAACAGGAGTACTTGTGGCACCTTAGAGACTAACAAATTTATTTGAGCATAAGCTTTCGTGGGCTACAGCCCACTTCTTCGGATGCATCCTTTTCAGTCTCTAAGGTGCACAAGTACTCCTGTTCTTTTTGTGGATACAGACTAACACGGCTGCTACTCTGAAACCTATCTACAACTTGTGCACTTTTTAACCTCCACTTACACTGGAGCACAGCAGCCTTGCCGTAGCAAGGCCTTAATGTCTATAGACATTTAGTGCAAAATTATTTGTGTATGGAAGAATCTTGCTGCTAAGTGGTTTGCTATCAAGTGGGCTTCGCTACATGCTTCCTTTCTGTGCTAGAAAGGGCTCTTACAGGCTAGTTTGACTGGATTTTCAGTGGATCATGAGACGAGACTTTATAAGCAAGTACTTTGAGTAACTTTTCATCTTGTGAACACATGCACTGTCTGCCCTAACTATGCAAAGATGTTTCAGAGTACGTAGTTTGGAAAGTGTCAAGAGACTGACATCAGTAATATCAAATCCATCCAGAACTGAAATTACAGTGATAGGCCCCTTTATGACCGTTTTCAGGGATTTGAAACTTGGCCCTTGAAAATTTCAGCTGGACATAAAAAGTCTCTGAGGTTTGGCACAGTAGTAAGTTACACAGTAATTCCTTGTTTATTCGCCACCGCCCCTCCACCCCCTTTTTTTTTCCTTTTCACTTCTACCATTTGAGGAACCAGTAGTATGCTTTTTTTTGTTGTAGTTTGGTTTGTTTGTTTTTTACTGTTTGATATTGTGGCTAATAGGAAGTTTTGCTTTCATATGCAAACTCTAGTTTTGGCACTGGTTTGTCAGTATGTGCTGTCTTGGATAGTACAATAGTCTCGTAGACCTTTCAGAACATTGTGCCAGTGAAATTCAAATGGGCTGTTCTGAAGAACCCTGTCCTTAGTGGAGACACATCCATAGATGGTTCCTGGTGGGCAGTGGTTACCGTCTCCAGTACTTGAAGTTGGAAAAAGTTAGAATGTATTGACTTGTCCACCTACAGATTTTTAAGAGTTGTGCTCAAACTGCATCAGGAGTATAACCTGAAAGGATTAATCTGAAATCCATTCAGTGGTAGTGCAGCCTGGATTTGCTGTGCTTGCAAAGTGTCTGCTTTCAAACCAGGAAGTAATCATGAGTGCATCGTATCATAAAGTAGGTTATCATCCTGATACACATTTTTCCCTATTCTGGGTCCTTTTTTGCATGGGTTAGAAAAAAGTCCCTAGAGAAGTGTGCTAGTTCTCTGCTTTTAGTTGTGGTGACACTAACATTTTCTTAGTGCTTCCATTTCAGGTGTGATTTTACTCCAAGAGTGGATCTGTGGCGCTATATTCTGAGGGCTCGTCAGCATCTAGTAAATAAATCTTTTTTTTCCACTTGTGAATGGATCAAATTAAATACATGAAACTGATGAAGAAATATCAATCTAGGCAGTATTTCTTTACCGTAACACTATAAGGATCCCTCTATCAATTTATGCTCCCATATGTTATGGGAGCAATCTTCAGACATGTGAGAAGAGATGTTGCCTTAAACAGTGTCACCTTGCAGTGTCTCTGGTGTGATCAACTGATACTCTGCGCCCCAATATCACAGAAAGGAGGAACAAGCAACATGCCCATTAGGAGCCAAATCATTTGTGGAGTTATCATGGGGCCCTCAAAACTGTTCTTAAAAAAATAAAATAAAAATAATTAGATGTGCATAAATTCTGGTTTCGCTTTCTGACAGCTTCCATGCTGAAGAGCTGTTCAAAACCTTGTCTCTGTACTGCTGTAAACTGGATGTTTAAAGCCATTCCTTTAGGTAACTGAGAGCTGTTGTAATATCAAGTTTGCAGACCTGTGCATGAACGGAGGACTTGTTCCAACTCACAAAGGAAGCGGCTGCTGCATTAAATCTGAAGACCATGACAATAAATGAGCAATGTTTGCGTAGGAATTACATCCTCTTAGGTTTCATAACTCTAACCTTCTTACATAAATGCCTGAAGGTTTGTTTTAGAAACCAGAGTGGGAAAGGGCAGACAGGGCTTCCTGGAGCTTATTTGTGCCATGGAGCCTATGGATCTGAATTGCAGGGGGTCTCATGTTAGCATCCTTTTCACTCTGAGCTGGTCTTCTCTTCCCATTCTGTTGCAATGGTCAGTGTTTTTACCAGTAAAATAGATTAAAGTTCCTTGAAGATGTTTTTTTAATCTAGAGCTATTGATTTAGGTTTTTATCCACTTCATCCAAGGAGCCTGCAGTGACTGTTACTTGGCAACAATGATATGAGACATGCTTGTAATGCCCAAATAAAGACTGACAATTTGTAGCCACTCAGTCCAAATCCTTTTTGGATCACTATTTCATATTGATTATTTCTTTGCTTTGTTTTTCATAGATCTTTCTGCTTTCACAAGATGGAGCCATCTCCATTTAACAGAAGACAATGGACTTCACAGTCTCTGAGAATCACTGCCAAAGAGCTTTCTCTAGTCAACAAGAATAAGTCATCAGCTCTCCTTGAGAGGTTCTCCAAGTAAGTGCCGTGAAGCTTTAGTTCAAAAACAGGTGTGTAGCCTAGCAGCTGACACCTTGCGAGCTGATGGTGGCAGTTCCCCATCTGCACTGCTTACCTTTTTAAAATTCAGTTAAACCCCATCCTCTGTGCAATAAAATACTCACAGAATGTGCTTCAGGCAGTTGGCAAATCCTGATGCATTAGCCATAGAACTACAATACCCCTTTCTGGCTGCCATTGTGAGCACTAGCACCCCCCCCCCCCCTGCTGGAAGAGAAGGTGCAACCTTGATGGTTGATTGATCTTCTAATCTTTCTTTATTAGAGGAGTGTTCACTTGCAGAAAGGCAAGGTAGACTGTGGAATCTTACATTGGTTTCCCATTCAAACAATAACGTTTTCTTGTAACCAAGGAAGGAGGCAGCCCTACTAAGCAAACACTTACATTAAGCGTGCTTGCTGGAAATGCATGTCATTGGTACTTGAGAAATGTGCAGACCACAGGTGGGGACCTTCAGTGTAAGTTGGGCACCTAACTCCCTTAGGCTGCTTTGAAAATCCCAGCCTATTTTAATAATATTGCCTGGTATCAACTTCTGTAATTGGTAATGGGATGTGTGGAAGCCTCACATGAGAGGTGGCTGCTCTGAATTATTTTTTAAAATATCTGATCTCTAGTCCATTCCTGGAACATGCTATTTTGTTCTTTAGAAGTGTTGAGTGCAAGGAAGAAAATGCTTGTTATGGCTGTAGTCAGTGATTCATCTTCCTCTAGCTGTGATTTTGAAATTGAGCCTGGTCAATTTACTAAACTTTAATAGTCCTTTAAAATGGCATTTACTGGAGTAATTCACCACACTATACTTTAACCAAGCAGGGCTTCCCTACCCTTATGAAAGCAATGGCAGGGCTATTTAGAAAGGACACTTCAGTTCCCACGTGGTTCACCAATCTTGAAATCCACAGCAGGAAACATAATCCTACTACAGCTCTTTCAGCTAAATCTACTGCTTTTAAAACCATGTTTATATCCCCAAATACCATGCAAACTGCCTAGCTCTTCTCAACTTGTTTATAAGTTTGTGACTAACTATTAGTGAAATGGAGGGGCTGTTAGTGCAGATTTAAACCAGGCATTGTGCAGACTCCTTTCCAATACTGGCACAATACCTCAGTCCCTGCCTGCAACATCCATGTTTTTCCAGGCTGCCTTTTCCTTCAGTCTTCTGATATTTTTTTCCAATGCACCTCACTCTTTGCCTGGGTCTCATGCACAACTCTGCCAATGAACCTGGTTCCACCCATGCAGTTGCCGTGCCATTTCCAGTCCTGGGCTTATCCAGCAATGGTAGTCAGTCGTACAAAAATGGAGAGATTTCTCATAGATTCGGATGAGATCACCATGTTAATTGTTGCAAGTGGCCAATCGGGATTTGAGCAAAAGCTTTCAAAAGGTGCAAAACTAATACATCAATCCAATATGCTAGAACCTCACCATCTCATCTTACCTTGTAGGCTACAACTGTAGTGTACGCCTTTCAACAGCTGAGACACACACTTGTTACCAGACACACTGAAATCAGTACTTTGTTTCAGTGATGGATACTCTTTGGGTATTGCTAGTGTTCAGGGGTTGTGATGGGCAAAAGAATCAGCAAAAAGAGATAGAAGAGATGTAATTTATTCTCCTAGAAATTAAACACTAAATTTAGGGAATATAATTGTCCTCCTCCCCCAATGAGTGGCTATTGATAGATTAGGTCCAAATTCTGCTATGCTACCAGTGGTTGCAGCTCCCTTGACTCCAGTGAAGTTGCACTCAAATATGCAGGGCTGATAATCTTGGCCCATGTTTCCATAAACTGATCACATTCCTTCTACAGGCATTTCCTTATTTTGAAAAATCAATTAAGGTTTTGAATTAAGTCTTGACTCTGCACAAGCCTGAGCTCCTGGTTACACAAATGTATTTCTGCCACATGCTCCATTGTCATGGAAGTTAGCTACCTGTGGGTCTTTCCCAGAATCAGGTGTTTGCAGTGGCTTTTACTCTGCACACACTTCATTTCAGCGGCCAAATAAAATAGCCTTCGAGCACCAGCCTAACTGTTCCCTGCCAGTCTCTCTGCCCCAAACTGAGCTGTTTGTTGGCCTTTTATCTGAGGATCAGGTGACCTGCTGATGATCACGTGATGCCTGACATCCAATCAATCACCTGGGATGCATCTAATTAGTCAGAGGTGGGGCTAAGCCAGCTCCCTTAAAGGGCCACCCCACCCTCTGGCACACCTTCAGTCTGTTTTCTCCAGTGCATCTTTGTGGAAGGAAGAGGCAGAGCAGCAAAGGACTCGCCCCATTTGTTGCTCACTTAGTTCTGTGCCTTGCCATGGAGGAACTGAGTTGGGAAGACAAACTTGGAAGCTTTGTAGCACAGTACACCCTAGATTGGGGGTTCTCAAACTGGGGGACCCCTCAGGGGGTCACGAGGTTATTGCATGGGGGGGTCACAAGCTGTCAGCCTCCACCACAAACCCCACTTTGCATCCAACGTTTATAAGGGGGTTAAATATATAAAGTGTTTTTAATTTATAAGGGTGGGTCACACGCACAGGCTTGCTGTGTGAAAGGGGTCACCACTGCAAAGGTTTGAGAATCACTGCCCTAGATCGTCAAAGGCTTGGACCAGCGTAACTACATCCATCAAGTGCAGGCGCTTGTGTGTTTTTCTTCTGTCCTTCAGAATGGAAGCTGCTTGTGCAGCTCATGGGGTGGAGGAGCAGCACAGGCTTTCTGCTTAGACTAACAAAGGAGGAGAGGGAGGGAGAAACCTCCCATGCAAGATGCACAAATCCAGCACACAGTGTAAACAAATGGCCTGATACAAAACTCAGTGATAGAGTACAAATATAGGCAGGGTGGTAAGAGATTGTTTCTTCTACTGGATTAGGCCACCAGATAAGATTTAGTTATGGGGGTGGCACCAGCAGATATTTCAAGAACTGTGAGTTTATAATGTCCTTTCAAATCTGCTACTGTGTCACTAACTGGCTGTAACTTGCTGACAATTTGGCTTTAAAATTAAAACTCCAAACAGATATGTGATTTAACTTTTAAAAAACTCTCATATATGACATGTTCAGAGGCTAGAGAATAATAGGATTTGCAAAGCCTAAGAGATCATATATGCAATCTGTTCTTAGGTTACTTTAAGCATCTTTCAGCATCAGGCCCCAAGCAGGCAAGAGAGATCTAAGTGGTGTGTTTGATTCCAACGATATGATGGCATGGATGTGACTGCAAGACAGCTGGAGTTGTAAGGCTCCTGAATGGTACACTGGAGAATTCAGCGGCAGAATATAAATGTAGGAAACAGGCTACCATCCATTGCTTCTGAAAAGTAGAACTTTAATTACTATAAAGTTGTTTGTCGCTACAATATTTTGGTGGGAAA
The DNA here is from genome assembly GCF_002925995.2 of Terrapene triunguis. Classification (NCBI taxonomy): domain Eukaryota; kingdom Metazoa; phylum Chordata; order Testudines; family Emydidae; genus Terrapene; species Terrapene triunguis. The sequence continues at coordinate 2,085,655 of NW_020664992.1, forward strand.
ACCTATGGCTTTTTTTACAATTTATTTGGGCTCTCTTTTAGTCTTTGCAACCAACTGAGCAAGGTCTTTCACGATCTCTTAGCTTTGGTTCTATCTATCCAGGGCAATGAAGTGTGGGATGGCTGCTGGGTTTTTTTAATGGCTTTACTAGTTAATGGGTTTTAAATATCGTTTTTGTCTGTAAGAGTTGTATTGCTCAAAAGAACATGTCACTGTACCTTGTTACATTGTTCATACGCTTTTGTGTCTTTTACCACTTTTTCCATGACAATCAACCAGTCATACTGATAAGTGTTCGATATCTCCAGTTTTTTGTTCATGAGGTCTGGAAAGTATGTAATATCCTTGTTGCAGGGTGAATGTGCTCCCACCAAAAGATTTGGAACTTTGTAGTCCAGTTAATTTTTTCCCCCCCCTTTCCCAAAAGGTATCAGAAAGCAGCCGAAGAAGCTACTGCAGAGAAAAAAAGAAATGTAAGTATTTATGATCCTTCTGGAATGAGAAGTATCATGTAAATTAGGGTAACTAGCTATGTTACACCTTTCCTGAGACTGCTGCTCTTGAGGGAAGCTAAACAACCCATACATGCTCTGTGGCTTTTTTGTACTTTGGCTTAGATGCAGTGTTTGCCTTTTTTCACTTTGGCCTGTCTTCCTCCACTGGGTTGACTGAAGCACAAGGAAGTCAAGTGACTTGCCTGAGGCGTCACACTGAATCATTGGTTCAGTTCTAAGTAGACGCCAAGATGCATCTGGCTCTGAGTCCTCTGTTCTAATGACAAAACATGAATGACCACCTCTGTGTTCTGAGCTGTAGGCAGCTGTATGGTTTCTATGCTTGTTTGCTCATTTCTTATCTAAATTTTGAAGCTTAAAGGGATGCTGTCAGCTTCCAATAGTTCTAATTTGTTATTTTCCTTTCTAACTGCAGAATCCATTTAGGGGACCCTTCTCTGAAGTAGATTTTTAAATCATTTGGACTGACTTGCCTTGTGGGAGGAGAGCCATTCTGTTTGGCTCTGCTATTACCGTTTCGCTTCCTCCCACTGCTCTGGGATCAGGGGACTCCGGTGGGTGAGAATGCACTAAGATGGCAAGTCTGCATTTACAAGCAGAATCTCTGCTTATTCTTCATTTAAAATGTACAGGGTTAACTACGGTGTCCAGAAGGAATGAGCAATTCCCTCTCTGAGCATGCTTCCTCAGTCATAAGTGAGCAATTCGATGGCACACTTAATAAGCATTGGATGTCTTGTCTCTGGGTCACTGTAGCCAGGGCAAGAAAGACCAGGCAGGAGCCTGTTCAATGCTCCTTCATTCCCATACTCTGTCAGGTCTCAGTAAATCTTTGGATGATCATGTAGGTCAATAATTCTTGCTTGAAACAGTTATATTTAAACCTATTTATAAGAGCAAGTTGTGGGGTGCTTTGCAGGATGTAATCTCTCAGCGTTAATAGGGAAGAATGCCAGCTCACTACTGGAAGCTATTGCATCACTTGTATGGGCAGGGCAGGGCAAAGCAGAGCCTAAGCACAGAATGACTCATGGTATGATGCATGCCAGAACTCCATATGCAGCAGTGCACCTGGGATTCAAGGAGACTTTAGCTGCAGGAACTTCAGTGTCTAATTTTGTTCTGAAAACCCTTCACGTGGGGGACCTTTGTTACCTCTTTAATACATTGTGCCATTTTCCCTACAACTTTGGTACTTGCTTTAAATACAGTGAGCAAAATAAACTGATCTTTTCCTGAAGCTTAGGTGGATTCTAGTTAGTTTGTAAAGAAGCATTCAGAATGTGACTAGAAGAGTAATGGGGTGAGAGACTTAAATCCCAATATAGCTGCTAATCCTGTTTAATTCCCTAAAGCCTTGCAGACCTGTTCTACTTGCAGTTAGTTTCACTTATGGTAGGATCCATAAGGAACAGACCACAAAAATGCAGCGCTGGCAGGTATTAGATGTGAATTTGCTAAATGCGGGGTTCTGTTGTTTGTACATGGGGTAATCACTGTTGAGCAGAAGTAGTCTGAAGGTACTTGAATCTGAGGGGTAGTATTGCTGTGGGTCACTATCAGCTAACCCAGAATATGTTCTGTTGGTTTATGGCAGTAGTGTGGCAATGCTTGTAGGATGTAATTTATGTGCATGAGTGTGTGTCATTCAGTGATCACAATGTTACCTTTAGTAGAAGAATTAAATATTCCACTATATGATCAGATTTTATAAATGGATGAAAAAGAATTGTAATGTTTAATTTGTATTGGGTGGTGTAAAATATTGTGTTTAGAGGCCTGTTGGCACTGAAATGCTGCCACTAACTGAAAGTAGAAATGCATAAATCCAAAGTAATAGTGGTTTCTGAAAGATAATCTTTAGTTCTTGGAATAGATAGTTAATTGTTCTCCCTGCTTCCCTTAGAGCAGATGGAAAACATTGCAACATGTGGCATAGCACCCCTCCACATGTGCCTGCTTTTCCCATTGTTAACATAAGTCTCTAATTCTAAAGTCTACTGGTGTTGATTCTGTTAGATTTCCTTAGTGTGTGGATTCAAGCCTTTTGTGTCTTTAACTCTCATTAGACCTTGATTCCCATTTTTTCCTTATAAGGCCATCCTGTTTGATCACTTCCTGCTTCAGCTTCTAGCTTTTCTCTTCTCCCCCCTCCCCTATCTTAGATGCTTTCTCCATGTGGCACAGTTGTAACTATTCACAGCTGTCTGAAAGAGCAGCGGGCTAAGATCAGCACTGAGTCTTTACTTCCTTTTGTACAGAAAAGAAGTGCTTTAATGCTTCATCAGGCAGTTTGACTGGCATTAACTTCTTGTTCTTTTTAGAACACAGAAAATCTTCCTCCTCATTTTAAAAGGGGGACTCTGAGTGTGTTAAAGAAGAAGTGGGAGAATCCAATATTGGGAACAGAGTCTGGGACAGAAACCCTACAAAGCAACTGTACTGAGGTTAGGCAGAAGGTTCCCAGCCCCAGTGTTGGAGTAGAAACCAACCCTGCTTCTGAAGCAGAAACTGACCAAACATCAAGGGTCTATACTAAATCTCAACTCCGATCGCCTTCTGGAGCCTTTGACCAATTGAAATATCCAAGTGTTGACAGCAAGGAGTCTAAGATCTACTCATTGGAGAGTGATAAAATGGAAAATTGTGTAAGAGAATCCAGACAAGAAGTAGGCAAACCTGAGGCCAGTGAAAACCCGGACTCTTCGGGGAAGATAGAGAAATATAACATCCCACTAAACAAACTAAAGATGATGTTTGAGAAGGGCGATGCAACTCAAACAAAGGTAAGGATTATATAACTTCAGACCTTAAGAGGCTAAAAATTAACTGCCTCCTGGGCATCTGAAAACTCTCTGCAGGGGGTGGTTCAGAGCTATTAACTGTACAAATGGCAGTTTTATTCATTACTGAAGCTGAAAAATGTATTTTGAAGTGGTTGGTGCTAAAGAGCTGAAAACTCTGTGAATGTCACTGACTCTCCATGTATTCAATCTTGTAACTGTGTTGATCCTAGGGTATTAGAGAGACGAGATGGGTGAGGTAATAACTTTTATTGGACCAACTTCTGTTGCTGAGAGAGACAAGTTTTTGAGCTTACACAGGGCTTCAAAGCTTGTCTCTCTCGCCAACAGAAGTTGGTCCAATAAAATATATTACCTCACTCACCTTGAGTCACTGACTCTCTGTTGCAGTTCCACAATAGCAGGGAATTCTTCTTTTAACATGTTAATCTGGGATGGATAGATTATTTCTCTCATTTTTGGTTGGATCCAATCGAAAACACAGAATGGACTGGTATTTGAGTAAAAAATTTTTTTTTAAAGCAAGGTGGGGCTGACTGCTTCTTAATTTCTCCTATGGGCACTGAGCAGTGAGTCATTTAAACATGATTTGTGTGTGTGTGTGTGTGTTTTTTTTTGTTTTTTTTTAAATAAAACTATTAAGCTCCCTTTGTGAATAGCTTAACACCCACTGCTGTGGGACAGGAAGGTCTGCCAAAGCTACAGGGAAAGTCTAAGGGCTCACTGTATATTGTACTGAGCTGAAACTCCATCTCCTCTTTGCTGTCCTCTCATCTGTGTATCTGAATAAATGTTTCCTATCAAAGAAAATCCTCTCACAGAGAAAATAGCTAGACGAGCTCATGCCTTTACTAGTTTTGACTTGCAAACGCACAGGGCTTGCATTTTCCTACAATTGCTCATGAAATTTGATCCTGCATGTGGACTGCAGATTTTGTCCCCAGGGAGAATTGCTTAACTAGAAAATGAGTTGCATATGCCAGTGACTTACAACAGAGTCCTGGGGCCTTAATGCTGGTGGATTCTCCAGTTTTCTCATAATTTCTTATTATTTCTGCCTTTGTTTTACTCATGATGGTTTTATTAGATTATTCAGTAAAACAAAGCAAAAACTTGGACAGGGGAGATATTTACTTTAGATATGAAATAAAAGGGGGCTTGGGGGACAGAATCTTTGGATTAGGCTGAATATTTGGTCAGAATATAGGCATTCAAAATGGTTTCTCACAGTAACCGTTTAAATCTGAGTTCTTAGTTCTCATTAAAATTTGTAAGAGCTGCCTTTGCTATTGACTCCATCCCTAAGGTGCTAATTACAAGGAGCAGTAGCAAGGTGTGACTTTGGAGATTTCTTCTCAGGAATTCATTCTCATGGGCACAAGTTTCCAGAGCACATGAAAACTCCACAGGAAAGTACCAGTTTTCCAGCCAAACTTGAGTAACTGTATGTGAGCATTGGGGGAAGGAAGTGTTTTTGAGCTGACCAAACTACTCGTCTTTAACAGCTGGAATTGGTAACTGTATGTCATAGATAAGTCGTTATTTGAAATTCAGTCACAGCAAACTGGCTAATACAGAAATTGACCCCAGCAGTTCTGAAAGTCCTGAAACTTTGAAGGATTCTTCCCTTAAATTCCATTTTTGTCCACTCAAAATTCATTTTGCACATGCATTCCCTCCCTCAATCAAACTTATAAAATAAGATGTCTACGTTTTTTAAAATGAAGGGGAAAGGCCTTTGTTGCAACTAAAAAGCACTTCTGTAAGTTTTCTGGCCCTGGAAATTTTAGGGAGCATGAGGGTGATATCATGCAGATACAGTCATGCAGCATAGGGATATACTTTAGTTGCATTATAGTTGGGAACAGCTGGAGAAGCAGCACAAGTCTGGGTAGTTTCAAAGTGCAGTGTGCTCAGTTCTGTAATTGAACATGGATAGCTCCTAAACTGATGGTCCTGGCTGTCCCTGCCCCTTATGTCCTCACCTGCATCTGTTTGTAGAAACAAAACTATCCAGACTCTCAAAACTGAACAAAAAAATGGCTGGATTAAATTTTGCCCAGGGATGCCGCACCGCCTGCACAAGTTCTTCTTTTCTGTTCAGATTTTGATCCAGCTTCTGAATCTCAGAAGCAAGACAAATGTTTATTGCATCTTTGGGAAAAAAGTACTTCTAAGCATATCAGTAGCAGCCTGCCTAAGAAGCGGGTGTGGGACTCAAACCGATGCCTGAAGCAAAAGACCAGCTTTCCTTTATTACTTATTGGTTCTAATGTCTCAAGTCTTTGGCAATTTCAAAGATACTTCAGTGTGTCACAGTGACTCACATCAGATAAGGCACACAAGCGCAAGTAGTAGAAGAAAGTCAGGGGGAGCATAACGTAAAACATTCCAATCAAGCGTTAAGATACGATTGTCCCTTTTGAGTTGTTCTGAGGCAGGTACTTGTTCTTTTTGGCACTGTTAATCTGATATGCAGTGACTTGTATTCTTATGTTGCTATATAAATTAGGTGTGGTTTGCCTAAAGCAAGATGAGTTGTTGGGCAAAAGACCAAATGGAATGGCAACACTGCACTTGCAGCATCTTTCATCCAAGAAACTTGGGCCTTTTCAGAAATTGGTTTAAAAAAAAAAATATTTTTTTTTTGCATACCCCATTTTACAGATGGGGAAACTGAGGTGCAGCAAAGTATAGTACTTTGCCCAAGGTGTCACAGCGAGTTTGTGGCAAGTGTCTTACTGAATCAGGTGAAGGTATTTCTCCCCAGTCCTTTCTCCCTCCCCCCACAAATGCACATGTACAGTTGTTGGGGAGGGCTGAGGAGATTGGCTTGAGACATTAGTACACTTGTTATGTTACTGCATAGCTACAGTCATGACACTGTCTACTTCCAGTATTTGACTCTGATTTCCTGCTGCAGTGAATTCCAGTTTGACAATATACTGAGTGAAGTGGTATTTCCCTCTATTCTAAACTTACTGCCCTATAACTAGTGTCCATTTGTTCCCATGATGGCATAAGATGAACAAAAGAAAGGACTATACCTCTCAAACTTTGAATCACTCAACTCCCTGCTAAGCAGAACCATAGTTACTTCAGCACCTGTCTCCAGATTGTAAACTCCTTGGGGGCTGTGACCAGGTTTTGCTCTGGTTGGTAGGATAGCCAGTACAGTGTGCTTTCATGCACAATGGAATGAATTACAACACTGGGGAGTATTTTGCCCAATCTGGTTTAAAAGCATCATGAAAGAATTTTACTTTGAGCTTCAGGAAACCCTAGCTTTTTAATTTATTTCTGTTGATGTGTTTAGTCTACATAATCTCTGAGCGAAGATTTCAGGGAAAGTTTGTTCAAATCAGTTCCAGTCTGCTGACAGGAAGGAGGATGGGGTATGTAGAGAGGAGGAGGAGGAAACCACTCCTCAAGAAAGCTTCTAGACTTAGGCATCTCTGTTCTTAAAAAGGATTGTTTGTCATCTAAATGAGAGTGGAATCCAGATACTCACAAGATTTTAGTTATATACCTGAGAGCTTCTGGTTTAAGAGAACTGCTGTTCTTTAGTACTTCCAGATGCACTTACCTGACCAATTAAACTTTCTTCCTGGGTCATATTGTGCCCTTGTAAGAACTTTTGTTCCACCTTCCTTTCTGCTAACCACACCCAATATAAAGAAGCATGAACTTTGTGTTTAACTCTGCAAACTAGATGTCAGATATGTCTCCAAATTTATGCTAGTAGGAACTTTCAATAGGCTAATGCAGCCGATGTTCACCTTCTCCCCTCCCACCCCCCAAAAGGACACTATTCCTTAGCAGCGCTCTCCCAAAAATCTCAACCTAAAATACTCTGCTTCATGTACTGGGAGAAAAGAAAAACTGTTGTCTATACTTTAATCCCAAACTGTAAGGTTTCAGGCATTTCAGAGTGTTGGCTCAGTGTGGTAGTGGTGGTGAAACTCAACAAGAATGTGCAAGCAAATCTTGGAGATGACTGAGGAGTCTGCAAATTCCTAGAAGTGCGTAGGCTCCGCTTGGGTGCATCTGTCAGTACCTTCACCAGAAGGAAAAGATTTGTTTCAGTAAAATGCTTTTCCAATAAGAAACATTAGCAATTTTCTAAACTCTAGAAACATAAAATTTCTAACCTTGCTAATGGAAAACAAGGGATTTTCCAACTGCATTTTCCTTTCCTGGTGAAGTTCCTCTGTTCTGTGTGCTAAAGAGGCCTGATTTTTCACAGTGATTATCTTACAGTGCAGCTCTGTTAGTATAAAACTGGAATTTCTATCAGTTTGGTGACCAGAAAATGAGAAAATTGTTGGAAGCAGGAAAAGAAACGTGTGGTTGGAGTGTTTTGCCAAATCTCCGCTCCCCCCCCCCCCCTTAATTCCAGTGAGCTCTGAGACTTAACTCTTCCTGGGGAGAAGAGAGCTCTCATCTCCTCCTGCTGTTTTTATAGGTTGACTTTCAGCTGTGAAAACATCCAGTCTTGGTGTAGGCAAATTAAACTCTGAACACCACAGAGAATTCAGAGGAGCTGTTGAAACTTATTTCTATAATTGTTGGATTTTTTTTTTATTGTGCATTAAAAAGTTTTATAGGGAGCCATTTGAGGGTTGATTGCAGCAAATATGTATCAAATCTGAAGGAGCTGACCAGAGAATCTGTCTATGCTGCTAGTACAAAACACCCTGGCATAGGAATGGCCATACTAGGTCAGATCGATGGTCCATCTAGTTCAGTATCTGTCTTCTAACAGCAGCCAATGTTGGATGCTTCAGAATGAACAAGGCAGTAATTGAGCGATCCATCCTATCCCAGCATCTGGCAGTCAGGCTTAGGGACTGCCAGAGCATGGGGTCGCATCCTTGACCATCCTGGCTAATTGTCATTGATGGACCTATCCTGCAGGAACTTCTTTCCTTTTTTTTTTTTTTTTTTTTTTTTTTTTTTTTTTTTTTTTTTTTTTTGAACCCAGTTATAGTTTTGGCCTTCACAACATCCCGTGGCAGCAAGTTTCACAGGCTGACACTGAGTTATGTGACGAAGTACTTCCTTTTGTTTGTTTTAAACCTGCTGCCTATTAATTTAATTGGGTGACCCCTGGTTCTTGTGAAAGGGTAAATAACACTTCCTTATTCACTTTCTCCACACCATTCATGATTTTTATAGACCTCTATCATATTCCTCCCTTAGTAGTCTTTTTTAACTGAAAAGTTCCAGTCTTTTTAATCTCTCCTCATGTGGAACCTGTTCCATACCCCTCATCATTTTTTGTTCCCCTTCTCTGTACCTTTTCCAATTCTAGTAACTTTTTTGAAATGGAGCGACCCGATCTGCACATGGTATTCAAGGTGTGGGTGTACCATGGATTTATATAGAGGCATTACATCCAGCATCACAGCCATGTGGTTGCTGGTTTATCCTGGAGATCTGAGGCTATTTCTGTCCAGCACCAACCTATTGAAGTGTCAGCCTGACTACCAGACCTAATTTGGGGGTCAGTCTGACTCTGATAGGTTGTGCTTATTGATTGATATAAAATGTAACTGTAGTCATCTGCTAAAGTTTTTGTTCTCCTTTGTAGTTACTGAATGGTAATGATGATGTATTGGTATCTTAAAACCTATTTCTCTCTTTCTTAATTTCACATCTTGATGAAATGATTTTTACTAAGCTTGTAAACTGTTAATTTACAAACTGGTATGAGTGCTTATATATCTCCTTCTCTGGACATCTAGCTTGTAGGTTATGTACTGGAGATCAGCATCTACCATATGGCATTCTAGTTGTTTTTCACAATCAAAAGGCATCTATGGATATGTCTGGAGAGGTAGGTATCCTGTGACCAAACTTGATATTGCTTAAATAGGACATCATCTGCTAGATTTGTTTAGTCCAGTAAAGGAGATTTGCTAGAGACACCTATGCATCTCAAAGGATTATGCACAACAATCTCTGCCTTGTCCAGACAGCTCATAGGTGGGTTTTGTCTTACAGATTTTTCGGGACCAGAGTAGGACTGCAGGTAGCAGGAGAATCTCTGAAAACAGCTTCTCTTCAGAGGACCTTGACATCTGCTCTGGAGAGAGGAGCCATAATGCTTCAGGTTGGTAGTCTCAAGCCATTTGGGCCTGTGCATTAAAACAACTCCCTTTTGTGCATGTAATAGGAGGGAAATAACGTTGTCTGGCAGAGGAAGGAGATAGAAAGCCTTCCATCTGAGGCTCGAGGCAGTGTGGCCCTTGAGCACTGGATTGGGACTCAAAGGAGCTGGGTTCTTATTCCCTACTCTGCCACTCTCCTGCTGGGTGACCTTGGGCAAATTGCTTCACCTGTTTTCCCCATCTGTAAAATGGGAATAATGATACTGACCTCCTTTGTAAAGTGCTTTGAGATCTACTGATAAGTGCTAGATAAGAGCTAGGAATTATTGATGATGATGTTTATGAACACTAATAAACTAAGCTTTTTTTTACATAATATCTTTGCACCCCGTATCTTTCTCCAGGATCCTACAGAGAAACTGGGGCATGGGAGAAAAAACTTCATAGCAGAGCTAATAGAAGCCATATCTCTTGATTCCTCGTCCCATGTTCTATTAGATGGTGGTACTTCTTCTCTTGGAAAATAAACTTAATTTAGAAACCAGAGAAATAATAAACACTCTTCTCCCTAATTCCCTGCCTGCCAGTATTTCCCTTGTGACCCAGTACTGTGAAATTCTTCATGTTGCTTTAAATCCCTCCAAAAGTTATGCACCTGCTATGGAATTCTTGACTCATGAACACTACCTTGTATTGTCCAGGTATCTTTACACAGCTTTTGTTAGAACTATAGCTTTAAATGCAACTCCTATGTTTCCAGCCTATGGCTAGCATTGAACTTCACTTCCTAGTGCTGCAAACAATACCCTTATCTGAGCCAGGCTAGAGAGAGCGCAATGAAAGGTACCAATTCTTACCATTGTACATCCTAGTAAAACATTGTGCCTTCTAAATTAAAATGAATTTTTCATTTGCGGCTGGGTTAGTTAGTGAAAAGCCTCTTCATTTCTAGTTCTCCACATCGTGGTCAAAACTATTATGTAAGTGGACCTTAATTGGGAAGCTAGTTAGTTGAATAATCAGAGGTGCTGGGCCCTTAAATCTTTTCCCTGTCTAAAATAAAGGCTGTAAGATAGTGGTGAACTGATGTGGAGAAAGGATGGCTTGGTAATCTGTGACAGAGCCCTGGGAGTTAAGAGATCTGGGTACTATTAACAGGTCTACCACTGTGGCCTTGGACAAAACACCTAATCTCTGTTCTTCTCCTCCTATGTAAAATGGATAGTTCCCGCCCATCTTGCCAGCATGATGTGAAATTAGGTTTAGTTGTTTTATGAAGTGTTTTTGTTTTGAGATCTTCAGATGGAAGACACCATGTAAGTGGTATATTTGGGGATTTATTAGTAGTGGAGGGTTAAGCTTCACCTTTTTTTTTTTTTTTTATAACCCTTTTTTTTTTTTTTTTTTCTCTTTTTTCTTCCCCCCCCCCCCCCAAAAAAAACCCCCAACCCTGAGTACATTATTGGTGTAATGAACAATCTTGCATTACCATTCTTTTCTGGGTTAAATGTATTTGAACCCATTTGTTCTCCTCAGCACTTCTCACCTGCTATCTGCTTGATAATGCCTATATGTTCTTCTAAGTACAGATTGTTTTTACTATCTTTACTGTTCAGGAGTTTACTGGCTGGATTGTGCCAAAGCAGATGTTAACTGCACATTCTGAGGTGCTGCTTTTAGTAATCAGTTGTATTTGCTGGGGTAGACTGGTACTCCTGGTATAGCATAAGCCATGGGGTAGAACACCTCTCAAGTCTGGGATTCCCGTGCATTTTGAGAGTGGAGGAAGAAGAGACCTGAATCTCTTTGAACAGAAGATTTTACTATTCAGTGCTTCACTTATGAATAGCACTTACTCTAACCATATAACATCCTTGTTCCAGATCACCTGGTCTGTAGCTCTCCAACATTCAGCCCAGACAAGCCAGAGAGTAGAAGAAACCTGGAGATGCCTCACCTAACAGAAACTTCAATAAAAGATAGACTGGCAAAGTACCAGGCAGCTGTGTCCAAGCAAGGCAACTCCACAGGCCACGTGGTACGTCTATCTGTGAAGTAGTGGGTGTCCTACTGGTGTAGCCCTGAGGCTAGTAAATGGTTCTGATGGAAACTAGGCTATTAAAATGTAATGTTCTCATGTTTGATGAGAACAGAGTATTCATTGTCTCACTTGGAATTAAAAGCTGTCTTCTGCTCTGAAGAATTGAGAAAACTGCAGCAAGAGATGTGTACTTGCCCTTTCCTGAAATAATCTTGATACTTTCTGAAGACCCAACTGGTGACATGCTATCTGAAGACCCTCCTTTGAAATGCAACTGGCTTCTTTTATTCTGCATGTCTGTAGCACTCTGTATCTTAGGATCTCTGCATGCTTTAAAAACACTAATGAAATGTAATCTTATGAACCCCCTGTGATTTAGGGGAAAGTGAGACACAGTGAGATGAAGTGACTTACCCAAGATAATACAACAGAGTTCAGATCTCCTGACACAGTCCTGTGCTTTATAACCAGCCATCTTCCCCTTTGCAACCATTCCTCTTCACATCCCTTTTCTCATCTATTCAAATGAACTCAGCCTGTTATTTCTTACCTGTGCTATTACAAAGATCTGAGCTGTCCTCGTTGGCCAGATAACTGAACAGGAAATGAGAAGCTAGTGAATCACAGCAAACGGTATTGTAGCTAAAGAAACAGCAAGAGTCTAAGCTTATGCACCAGAAAGAAGGGGTATGTCAATTGGAACCATCAGTTGCTTTGTTTAATGTTAGAGGCTTTTGTTGAACTTGTGTCCTTTATAGCCATACATTCCAAGTGGATGACAATATTCTAGGTAGAGAAACTAGACTGGTGACTTTTTGGCCTCCAGTGTTGAAGAGTCTCCAAGTTAAGCTTGGGAAGTGCTTGTGGTTCTTAGAAGTGTCTATATCTAGAGATGCATTTTGAATCTTGATGCTGGAACACCCCAGCCCAAGCTGAAGGGATTTCTCCATGCCATATGCAGTGTGGGTCTAATTCTCAAGCCCTTGGGCAGTAATTGAAGTAAACTTAATGGCATGAGCTGCAATTACTTTCAGCCAATGTAATAAATCTGCTTAACCGCTAATAGCAGATTTTAGATCATGCTTCCCTGTGTTACATTCAGTTTGCTAAATTGTCTTTTCTAGTTTTGTAACAGAAATGGCTGGGGTTCACTGACTAAACCATTCCCTAGAAGCCAGCAGCCAGCCAGTTTAACAAATGGACTCCTTTAGGTTTTGTTCCCAGTGAAGTCCAAACCACAGCAGCTGGAACACTAGTCTGGCTTGGTGTCCCATCTGCTTGGTGAGCAGAGCATCTTTGAATGCCTCTGCTGGCTGAGCCTATGCTATATAGATTATCACCCTCAGTCACTCCCAGCAGGATTCTATCGTGGCCTCTTAACATTGATTGTAGCTACGTGTGGATGCAAATGGCTACAGCTACAGCAATGTTTACAATCATTTTCAAATAAGCCAGTGGAAGCTATGGCTCTTATTCCTTGGCAGAATCACTGAGAGCTATCTTCCCCCTATGAATTCCTTGTATTCCCCACTGTCAGGGGGCACAATGGATCTTGCTGGTGTGGAAGTATGCAATTTGTACTTTCCTACTTCATCCTGTATGTATCCAGCTGAAATACCGGTAAAATCTTAAAGCAAGGTCCAGGCCCATATATGCTATAAAACAGAACTATTAACCTTTTTGGGGAGAGAACTCTTTTGAGGGTTGTCTGTTGTGTAGACAGCACCTGATCAGGACCAAGGGCTTGTCTACACTGGCAACGTTAAAGCCAGGGCCGGCTCCAGGCACCAGCCCACCAAGCATGTGCTTGGGGCAGCGCCTGGAGGGGGGCGGCGCGGCGGGGCGCTCCGGCCCGAGAGCGGGGCCGCGACTGGGCTCGCCACCCTCCCCCCGGCGCTCCGGCCGGTCGGGGAGAGCGGGGAGCCCCGGCCGGGCTCGCCACCCTCCCCCCCCCGGCGCTCCGGCCGGTCGGGGAGAGCGGGGGGCCCTGGCCGGGCTTGCCGCCGGGGGCTCTCCGCCCTCCCCCCGGCGCTCTGGCTGCTGGGGAGAGCGGAGAGCCCCGGCCGGGCTCTGCGCCCTCCCCTGCCGCAATGGTGGGGCGGCCGGTGGCTTTTTTGCCTAGGGCTGCAAAAAAGCCAGAGCCGGCCCTGGTTAAAGCGCTGCCGCAGCAGTGCTTTAATGTGGCTTGTGTAGTTGCAGCAGAGTGTTGGAAGAGAGCTCTCCCAGCACTCTTTTTTTTTTTTTTTTTAAACAACCCACCTCCACAAAGGGCGCAGCGACCAGCACTGGTGCACTGTCTACACTGGCGCTTTACAGCTCTAAAACTTGCTGCGCTCGGGGGGTGTTTTCACACCCCTGGGTGAGAAAGTTGCAGCGCTGTAAAGTGCCAGTGTAGACAAGCCTTAAGTATGCTATATATTTTCTTCTGTTGTAAGTGTGATAGCATAATCCCTTCATAACACTGCAAAAAATACTTGGAAAAATTACTTGTATTTAAAGACCTGTCATATTAAACACTAAGGTTCAAAGAGATAGGTACTAGCATATAAATCCCTATTTTTTTTTTTTTAAGGCTTTTTGATGTCCAATATGCTCCTGATGCTTGGCAATTTCTTTCCCCTGCCACAGAAAGGCTGTCTCATGAAAGGCATGAGCCTTGCATTGCCACAGAGTCTACTGATTGATCAGCAAAAGAAGCATGAGATTTCTCTGGGGTTTTTTTAGATGAAAATTTGAAAGACTTTTCTGTAAAACTTCCTGAAATGAGACAAACTTTGAGAAAGATGAACGTCCAATTTGTCACCTGGCTGGTTGGCATGCACTGAAGCTAGAGTAGAACTCACTTTCATAGTGCATTAGAGAATAATACATGTTCCTTGCCCTGAAGTGCTTATGACCTAAATAAAATAAAATATATGGGGCAGCATTTCAGGTAAGGGAAGATGTGGAATTATCCGGAGTGACAACAAGAAAGAAAGAAGTTGGCTTTAAGGAAAGACTTGGTTGGTTTTTGGTGGAAAGGTATTTTGATACTGTGATGATGGCATGGAATAAAAGTTATACTCCCTTTATTATCCTAAACTTCCTCTCCTACCTTGGTGTATTTCACCCATCAAATATTTGTCGACTCCTTTGTCCTCTTGCCTTTAGTCATCAGCTGTGTGTTACAGGACATAGTATTCACAAGACTTCTTTTAAGAAGAAACATGGAAAGCTCTCTCACTCTAAGGGAAAAGGAATGTCAACACTCAATTCCTTTGTTGTTCTATAGAATGAGATTCAAGCCAGTGACAGTGAAATAAAGAGTTACAAATCTGAGCAGAAGGAGAATGTGCCACCAAGTCCTGAGGACTCCGTTTCCCATCAGGATGGGGATAAGGTAAGATGTGCTCATATTGATTGAGGATCAAGAACTCTCCTTGAAATGGAACTGTTTGAAGATACACAACAAGCATCTGGAAATTGAGCTGTATTGGCTGATACAAATTATCTGCATGCTGTGTGACTCATGATTTTGAGATGATCAAAATTTAGGATGGTAATTACAAACAGGCAAGAGAAATTTTAATTTGTAAGACTCTAAATAAAAAGTTCTTTGTGTGCAGAATATCTAGCTATTTTTTTACAATTTTATCTAGAGGGGGTTGCGCTTGAGTTTGTCAAATATAGTAAATGTTCTTGATGTGGCAGAATCCTTGAATTTCATAATGGTGGCATATTAAGAACATGGGAGGAAGAAGCATTATCTAATAGCAGCAGCAGACTGGAAGTGGGGCCTCCTGAGTCTTATTTCTGACTCTGCCATTCCTGAGTGACCTTTGGGCAAGCCACTATACTCTTCTGTGCCATTTTCCCCATCTGTAAAATGGGGAAAACACCTTTTAGGTGCTTTGCTTGCACACTTAAATTTCTGGTAAAGTGCTTGGGGAGCCTCAGATGAGAGAAGATGTCAGTGCAAAGTACCGGGTCACAATGACTTGAAAGTGGGTCAGTGCCGCAGAGTTGCCAGATCTTGGTTAATGTAACTGGCAATCTGATTAGCTTTTTTGTTCCTGCTGTTTAAACTTAGTTTTAAAATGGGTACTTTATTGTGTGAATAAGGGGACAGTAATTATATAAAGTCTCAAGGCATCTGTGACTTAAATTGGGGGGATGGTAGAAGGGAATAAAAGTAGCTAAACAATTGTAATTCAAATACAGTGCATTACGGGCTTTCTGAACACGTGGTAGCCTAATGCTGGGAGGGCTTTTAAACCTTTCCGGACTTCCCTCAGCAGGCAGCCAGACTGTTGCTTTCAGCTTCTTGCTGGGAACTGAGCGAGTCTTCACATTTTAGCTTGTTGTGGGGTGGGAAAGCAGCCACCAAGGGGAGCCTCTTAAAAGGAAACCTATTAAATAAAAGCAGTTTCTCTCTGTTAGACTTTCTGCTGTTGAACGGAAGGTTTGACTAAAACCCTCTCTCTGTTAGCTCTGAGAGTGAAGTTACTTTAATTTATAGGCATTCCTTTAGTGACTGACTTGATGTGTAATAGGAGCACAGTGTAAGAACCTACATTAAATAGACTGTTGTGTGGTAGTAGGATGGTCACTTTGACATCACTGCAGGATAAATCTAGTACTGTCCAGGACACACCTATTAAATGGCAGAAATTTCTGGAGAAAGAGAGAGGTTCAACAGAACCTCGCTTACTTGTACACTCATAATTCAAGTGCAAAAAATCACTGCTTTCCTCATCCTGTACATCCCAAAGTTTCAGTAACAGAGTGGTTAAAAATTATCTTTGTTATGGGTACAAAGTAAAGTGTGGAATGCTTATTAGGAAGTATCATTAAAATTAAACTAGTCAAATGAACAAAGTATGTTATCCGGACTTGTTTGTTTACTTCCTCATTAATTTCCAAAGTGCAATCCTTTGCAATGGGTCTTTCAGTCATTAGTGTGAATTAATGAGGTTCTGCAGTTAATCTCATTATGGCATTTTAGTTCCTCAGTGTGTAAGTATATTTAAGCTATATTTTATTTAACATAGAGAGAGAACCAGGTTAAAATAGCCCTCTAGAACCTGCATTGAGCTTTTCACCTGGTATGTAAATTATTCCGTATCTGAACCAAGTTTATACTAGGCTGCGTCAACAGTTCTGTTAATGAAAGAATCTTGTACTTCAGAGTATTTATATGTGTGAGCTGAGCAGAAGGTATAAAACAGTGACATTTGTAAATTCTTTTCTAAAGAAGGATGTAGAAGACAGACCAAGCAAGTTTGTTCTGAACTGGGAGCATCACAGCTTGTAGTTTTAGGGGGAAACTTCCAAAATCAACAGTCACTTAGGCTCCTATGTATCCTCCACTACTCAAGAAGTGGCAGTGAGGGAGGTCCTGAAGGTGAGAAATCCAGAACATATGTTTTGTAGCCAGTGCTAGCATCGTTGAAGTTCTTAGCTTAGGGTGGACACTGGCTGGTAAACAGGATTTTCTGTTTTATTGTTCTATTAATTGCCCGTTATTTTGCTACTCATGCCGTGATTATCCGTTTATAAATTTGAGTCTGTTAACTGGTGAGCCCAGCTGACTTCCATATGGTTCACAGTATAACATTACTTTTGCAGGTTTTCTTCAGGGAGAAGAGTCTGGGTTTCCACTCCAATCTTTCTGAAGATGGCACCAGTAAGCACTCATTCTCCTAGCCCAATAAATATAGAGTGGGCAGGTGGATGGGAGGATGTGTTGGCACTGTCTACTTGTATGCCATGCTTATGTCAAGATGAGTTTGCCCTTAGAACCCAAAGCTTCTGGAGGAAGCATCAGGCTTCCCATTTAATCACAGGGATATGCTGCTCAAGACTGGATTTCATTTAACTTTATGAAGCAATCTGAGCATAAGAACTCAGATCCTAACACGCATAATGGAAGCCCACTCACATTATCTAGGCGCCTTCTTGTAATTTTGTAGCACATATAAGCCAGTTGTTTGGTTAAAGTGGACATTTGTTCATGGGCCTGTAATGGTCAGCCTTGTCTTATAAACTCCCATTTCCAGTGGTTTAGAAATTGGCTGTAGAATTTGCTGATTATGAAACTTGTCATATGATAGCCCAGAAGGAGAAGATCTTATTCATAAATTGGGACTCTGTTTTTTTAAATGTTTTTAAAGATTGTTACTTTTGAATATAGTAGTCTTAATTCAACACTTGCAACCCCTTCAGATTCTTGGGATTTTTCCAGTAAAAATCTTGTGCTAAAACCTCAGCCCAGCTCAAGACCTGGGAATTTTTATCAGGTTTATAAATTGGTTTTTAACTGTAGTACTGAGACAGCTTTAATGCTTGCTTGATAAAGGCTTTATATTTAACCGCAGCAGTGCAATTCTCCCACCATTTGGACTTAGTGTTCCAGAGCCAAATACAGCAAGCACTGTAGCCAACAGATTAGTCAATAAATATATTAGCAGTAATTGACTAAAGTGCCTTCCAAAGGTATTTAAGCACATGTTTATAGCCCATTGACTTCAAGCTTAACTTTAGGCATGTGCTTAACCATTTTATTAAACTGGAGCCATATTTCCCAGAAACGAGGTTAGTGCATACTGAGAAGCTGGCAGCTATCTCATTCCCTCAACACAGCCTCTCAATCATTTGATAATTTCAGTGCAGAAAAAGATGAGTAAATATATTTGCTTGCTCTGGCACTAATGCTTTAGTCATACACGTTTAGGAATAGACAGACCTTTAAGCCTTTCTCTGGCATAATTGCTACATGGTCTTACCAGACTGAACTTCCTAGGAGTTTCTCGTGGCTTTTAAAAATGAGTTTAACAGAACTTTCCTTCCCCTCCCTTCCCCAGTTGAACTAAACTCGCAGAGTGAGACTGAAGCCAAGAGACGTGTCTACACAAAACAGCAGAGCTCTGATTCCAAACCAGCCAACCAGACTGACACCTCTCCACCAAAAGTAGTGAAGGTATGGTAGCTATTTATTTCCTAAGCACTAGCAACAGTTAATACTTAAGCAAATCTGATTGTAACATGGACTCAATCCAGCCTATGAATCTGTGTTTGCACTCCCAGGGGATCTTATGCTATTGATCCATCAATATGCAAACTCTCTTCAGCAGAGAGCTCTTTACCATAGGGCAAAGCTGGAGTTTAAGTCTTTATTTTGACATCTTTTAAAAAAAAAACAAACCTCATGCTGGAACTAACTCCTGACAGAAAAGAGACTGGATATAAAGGAACTTTGCCCAGTGCTCAGCATAGGGTTTTGAGTTCTGAATGGAAAAGCATCTCAACACAATTGTAATTTAGTTCTTTAATGATGGAGTTTGTGAGCTGCCTGCTGACAGCTGCCATATTGTTAAAGGGGCACTGTTCCAGTGACCGTATGGGAATACTAATTTGCTTCTGGGATGGGAGGAGAAGTTTTGAGTACAGAAATCTGGATGTAGGTCTTGCATTGACAAGCTCTTGGCTTTCCTTAAGTCAGAGTTCCTAGAGATTTTCATCTAGGTCCTGATGCTAATCTTTAAAACCCACCCTGGGGCCTCGCTGTCTGCCTTCCTCCTCACCTCAACCATGATAGCAGCTGCAATCAAGAAGGTATTCATAGCTGAGGGAGCTCAGTGTATAACTCATAGGAGCTGGAGTCCTGGCATTCTCAGAGGCAAGCCCTTAGATGTGAAATTCCCTTCCACTGGAGATCGGGATGAGTCCCAGTTTTATCATCTTTAGAGCCCAGTATGCTGCTCCTCTCTTTACCCAAGCCTTCCTTCGGTAGTGATGGCTGTAGATCTGCTCATGACTTTCTGGGATATAAACAGGCAAGAACAACCCCAATATAACTGTAGCTGAGGAAGCGATGGAGAATTTTTGGACAGGGATTTATTTTCTCACTTTGAGGCACACAGATGTTATGTGATGAGCACTTTAATGATATCTCAATAACGTGATGTGAGGTGCATCCTCTTCACACATGCTGTCTGAAATAGGAAGTCTTATCCCTGCTCTGCCACAGACTTCCTATGTTACTCTTGGGCACATCACTTCACCACTCTGCATTTTCCCCCCTTCTGTAAAAGAGGGATAGGTATAGTATTTCTTTTATTTAAGAAGATAGCAAGATTTAATTAATATCACAGTGCTGTGAGCACCTCTTCTGAAAGGTGCTGTATGTGCAAAATTTGAGATGGCAAAAATGCCTTTAGGACTGTATAACTTGGAAGGTATTCCAGTGTGTGTTCATATGTAATCTGCTTATCCTTTAAGTTTATGGTTCTTTGTGCTTATTTCAAAAGAATCTGCTCACATGATAAAACCCAACTTGGATCTCTACCTTTATTAATAGTTGTTGCTGCAGTTTTTAGAGAACAGCCCAGATGCTGTTGATTTCATGTAAGGTTCCTATTTCTCTTCCAGCTTCTGTTTCCTGTTCCTGGTTCCTAATCTCTACTCCTGCCTTCTGCTTCCCTTCTAATGTGAGCTCAACTCTCGGCTATCTCTCCAGCTCTCCTTTTTTTATTAACTGGGCTTCACCCTCCTCCTGTAGTAGCTATGTATAGTAATGCCCAGAAAGGAAATTTTTCTCTCTTCACCCCAAAAAACCACCTCTTCAGCAGACCAACAGGGGTCACTGTATAACCATGTAAGTTCCTCCTCTTAGATGGGGACGTGTATTGCAATAACACATGCTAGCACTATGCAGTGCAGCCTTGCAGTTATGCTGTCTTGGGAAGAAGGGCAACTTTTATTGGTAAGGAAGTTAGTAATACCTTGTTCCTTTTTGTGGCAAGGGTGGGTGAGTAGATCTTCGTCTGGGCTAGTAAACTTCAGTGGCGTGTTCTAGAGCTTGCACTGACTCACTTACACAGAGGTGAGAACATTGGTGCAAAGGGTCAGTGTCTTGAAGTTCCCTTTTAAAAATAAATAAATCTCTTAAGGCTCTGGGAGTTTTTTGAGGTTTTCGATCAAGTTCTCAGTATGGATTAGTCCCTTAGTGTAATTTCAAATACCTAATATCAAAGTTTATTTTTAAAGTTCCCAATCTAAGTGCATTAGACTAGAAATAATATATAGCAAACTGCCTAATTATGTGCAACATTAAAGTTGTGACAAACCAGTTTAAATCAACTGGCTCTGTTCAGCAACCTGATCCTCATCTATCATAACCTTCAGTTCTTAACCATGTCATCATTTTATTTAAAATACAAACTAGACACCAACCCCTGTAACTGTCTCTTGTGATGTTGCACTTCCTGCTTCCATATCCCTTAACCATCATATCCTTCTCTTAAAGGCTTTTAGTAAACTTGTAGTAGAACATTTCTTTGCAACAAAGTTGACTGTATCTAAGTGTGATTTTCTGTACCCCTTTGACACTGGACCTAGGTAACTTTCTATTCTGTTGCTAGAAAAGCTGTTGCAATCAGGTCAGTCCAGAAGGGCCAGCTTTTTGACTGGATATTCAATATGCCATTTTCCTCTTTATTAAGCTTCCATGTTAAGTCGCCTCTAGTAGGTGTGTTAAGGAGTGAGGAGCATCAGGTGACCTCTTTGGTGGACATAGAATATCACCTCCTTGATGCTGTCAGGAGACACATTCTGAGGTTATTCCCGAGTAGCACAATGCTGACACTTGATACTTACTAGTTTATCCTTAAGATATTTCTTAACTTTTATGGGATGTTGCCTCTGATGGAGTACACGCACTGTTACTAGTCTGTCAACATCAGGGTTAACTTTAGTTATCTGTTGTGTAACTTTAATTTTAGTGAAACTGCAAATCCCTAAAAGCTGTGTGTAGCTAGTGGCTTTGCTGGAGCTCTGAAATTTTTCATATGGGGTTAGATACATTTCTTGCTGCCCTGAACTACTGAGACTAACTTTTTAAAAGCAGGCTGTAGGAATAAATTACTGGCTTAATCAGAGTTTGTATGGAAAGTTGCCTAAATGAGCCGCCTTCATTCCTAAAGCCATAAGCATTTAGTAAAACTTACTCAGCCTAAACCTTTGAGCAAACTGTTCCCCTCCTGTCGTCCTCTTCTCTCCTCTCCCCCCCCCATATGTTTGTTTGGCCTTCTCATTACTTGTTCCCCCCACTGAGCTTCTTGTATTGCTGTTCATCTCACTGGTTTTTTTTGTTTGTTTTTGTTTTTTTTAAACTTATCCCCTCTTGTATTTTCCCCACTTCCTCATCTTTCCCTATCAGCAGGTTTGAGGCAGAGAGGCTAGGACATACAAGGTATTAAACACCTGTGGCTGGCCTATGTCAGCTGACTCTAGCTTGCAGGGCTCAGCCTGCAGAGCTGTAAAATGTCAGTGTAGGCATTTGGCCTCAAGCAGGAACCTGAATGTCTACACTAAAAATTTACAGCCCTTGAGCCCAAGTCGGCTGACACAGGCCAGTTGCAGGTGTTCAATTTCAGTGTAGATTTACTCAGTCTCTTGGGAATGGCTTGATAGAGCTTACTTTATGACCCATGTGAGAATTTTAACACTTCCACTGTCAATTCTTGACTATTGTTTTACCTCCGAGGTTTAGGTGATAGGAGAGCAGAGAGGGAGAATGCAGGATAGGCTCTTGCTATCAAACCAAGGCAATGAGCCTGTAATAGGTCTGCTTTACTCAAGTAGGGTACAGGGTACAAGTAGGGTTCAGAGCTGCTAATTATTAACTATTAAGTAAGTTGTTTCTGAGAACTCTGGAAGTCTTGGACAAAACCCAAGTCAAGTCTCCTCACACACTAGTTCTTATCCAGTTAACAAGCCCTCTTTTCTTCCCTTAGAAGTTTCAGTTGCCAGTGAAGGAAACCTGTGTTGCGTGTCAGAAGACAGTGTACCCAATGGAACGTCTCTTTGCCAACCAGCAGGTGTTTCATATCAGCTGCTTCCGCTGTTCACATTGCAATAGCAAACTCAGGTAATCTGTGCAGAGGGTGAGGTATATGAGTGTGTCAGTCCTTTAGAAGGAAATTCAACCTTCCTAAAACATAACAGGAAGCTGAATACGATACTGTGCAAATGTTCATCTGTGAATACAGGCAGCTGTAGTCTAGTTGATTGAGCAAGGGCCTGGGAGTCAGGTTCTACTCCCAGGTCTGCTGCTAACTTGAGCATGACCTTGGACATGTCACTTGAATTCTCTATACTAGTTTTCCTATCTGTAAGATGGGGATAATACCTACCTGCTGTAAAGATCTTTGAGCACTTAAGAGGAAAACCCATAGAAATGCCTTTTTTATACTGGGTAGGACCTTTCCTCTGGCGACACCAGGTCAACACACTATAAAACTTGCTTTTCTAAAAACTTTGAGATGTTTAATGCCAAGTTTTTCAGTGATCTAGCTAAAATTTGGGCCTTAATCTACAACTGATTGAGAGACATGCAAAGTGCTAACATCTTGTTTTCTTGAACAGTCTTGGAACATATGCATCTCTACGTGGGAATATTTATTGCAAGCCTCACTTCAATCAGCTCTTTAAAGCCAAAGGCAACTATGATGAAGGTTTTGGGCACAAACCGCACAAGGAACTATGGGTAAGCAAAACTGAGAATGAAGAGTCCCTGGAGAAATCTGCCCACACTGTAAATACAATAGAAGGCCCTCAAAGTCCGGGAGTAGAGGATGCCCCAATTGCAAAGGTGGGAGTTCTTGCAGCTAGCATGGAAGCAAAAGCTGCAGCTTTGCCTGGAAGGGAAGAGAAACCAGCAGAAACAAAGAAACTGAGGATTGCCTGGCCACCTCCATCAGAGCTAGGTAGTCAAGGAAGTGCATTGGAAGAGGGTATCAAAGTATTTAAGCCAAAGTGGCCCCCAGAAGATGAAGTGTCGAAGCCAGATGTGCAGGAGGATGTGGACCTGGATCTCAAAAAGCTACGAAGAACATCCTCACTGAAGGAAAGAAGCCGTCCATTTACAGTAGCAGCTTCATTTAGAACAATGTCTGTTAAAGGCCATAAAACAGAGAACGTATCTTCTCCTTCCAAAGCAGATAAGGTCACGTTCAAACAAAATGAAGAACTAGAGAGTGAGGCAGTGATGGAAAGAAAGCGAATGGAAAAAAGAGCTGAGAATGGGAACATCCAGAACACTGAAGAGAAGAATAAAGAATTGGAGGAAGAAAGAGGAAGGGAGGTGTCCGATATCAAGGCAGACAGGGAAGAGAACTTGGTACAGAATGGTCAGGTGGGTATGGAGACAGATGAGGAAGAAAACGCCACAGTGCAGCAGCCATCTCCAAATAAAGAAATATTTGACTCCAACTCTCCTAAACATTTCAGCTTATTGAACATGGTCCCTGCTAAGGAATTATCCCCTAGCCAGAATAGCAAATCCAAAGATGTTGTGTTCTGGGAAGGTGAAGATGTGGAAGATTTGTCTGTGGAAGAACAGATCAAGAGGAATCGTTACTATGAGGAAGAGGATGAAGATGAAGAATAAATTGGTCTTTCACTAGAAAACTTGCTGCAAGGTGCTGGGCCTTAAATTGGTGTATTAGCTTTTAACAAGCAGCTGCCCTCTGTGAAAGTGATGCTGTCCTGCACGTTGACACATTAGGGAACAACAGAATGTACAGATATGAGGTAGAAAAGTACACTAGAAACCTGCAAAGATCATATCTAGCTGTATGGAAACATGTTTGATCCCTTGGTGTGGGACAGCTGTTCCTACATCAGGTAATCACAATTTACAGCATGAGAACACAGATCTATTCTATACCCTGGTCATTGTATTTTATTCTTTTTGTGCTTTGGCACTTATTCCAGTAACAGTAGTTTGCAGGATTCCACTGTACTCCCAAAGGTGGTAGTAAACACTTTCTGTAATACACTATTATTACCACTATGAATGCTACTGCAGTGCTTAGGGACCAATTCCAAAGTGACTTGCAAGCCTGCTTTAAAAATGATGACTGAATGCACTTTAATACATGTAAAGGGCACAGCTGGGATGTTTTCCTCATGAAAACACTAATTTTCTTTGTTCTTAGTATCTAGCAACTAAAATATATTAAGTACACAGAATGCAATGTAATTCTTTTTATTTGCTTGCTCTTGATGAGTGGAAAACTTCTTACTTTGCACTCTGCTCTCCTGTATACACAACTAATTCTAAACTGGAATTAAGAGGTAGTACAGCCCTCTGGCTGGTTAATGCACCAGTGTGCCCCTTGCTGGAATAGTAGTGCAGATCAAACCCAATCATGACTGACGATACTCTTGAAGACAAGCCACCCCTTTCACAGGAGTCTGCAGGGCATTACTCTTGCATTCCATGTGCTTTTTCTGAGGTGACTTTTTTCTACTTTTAGATTTCATTCCCTCTTCTGATTCACTTAAAAATGCAAATAACTTTTTTGTAAGGCCTTTTGACAGTTATTAAACCCTACTTGTACCAAACTGCTAGAGATCTTTTTTTAATAGTTACAACTGTGAGACTTACACATACAAAATCTAAGAAAACTAGACAAACAGTGGGATTCTTTCTGGGAACTGGTTTCTAGCAAAGCTTTTAGTACATTTTTAAACTTGACAGGATTTATTTTACAAATAATAATTTGAATGGGGGGGAGGTTTATTCCTACAGTAGTTTATTCTCTGTACTGTATTCACTTGAGAATTAGTCCTATCTATATTTTTATAGAGGTGTAAAATATTCTACTTTCTTCCAATCTTGCTAAGTATGAAACATTTGTATTCAATAAAGCATTGTAATTTACTTTGAACTCTAAGGCTGAAGCCTAATTCATGTTTTTGTTTTAACTGCAATAAGACGGTATATAAGATGACCTTGGTTGAGAAAGTTATGAGTTATCTTCTCTTTGCGTTGAAGTCTTCATAATTTGATTTCATACCACTAGGTGACACTGTTGGACCACTCTAGCCAGTTTGGCAAATGGCAATAAACATGCTCCTGGAACAGGGATTAAAAAACAGGATAGATCAGAGGGACAAACTTGTTTAACCCTTTCATTCTTGATTTTAAACAATTCTTAGAGAAAAGGACTTGAAGGCACTTCCCTAGTTACATGTGCAGGTCTGGGGGAAACCAAGTGACTAGTGGTAGCTGTAAGTGGAGCTCCTTAGGGAAGGGGCAGACTGGGAAGGTCTGGGAGGAAATACAGTAGGGAGGTAACCAGCAGCAGTGAGGAACCACTTATGCAGTAGGGGGAGAAGTCTAGTAGGGCAGTTGTCTGGCCGGAAGACATTTAGCAGCTATAGACACATGGTGGCCATGCACAGTTGCATGAGATGCTGGCTGGCAGGAGGTGTTGGGTACACAGCCAGGCTAATAAGCTGATCTGTGAGCTGTTAATCATGTTCGGACTGTAGAGTTAAAGAATGCATTTTTCTATTTCTGCTAAAATGCAACTGGGGCCTGATTCTCCCTCAACCCCATGAAAAATACAAACTCCCATTGAAGTCAGTGAAAGCAGCAGGTGCTCAGCACATCTGAAAAGCAGGTCCTTGGCCCATGGAAGTGAAGAGTAAGTAAAATGTGCTGTCTTCCTGTTTTTTCAAGACTTTAATATTTCAACATTTAATACTCCAATTCAGATACTAAGTATGAAATCACATTTGTTAGATGTGCCCAATACCCATCCCATGTGGAGCCAATACTAACTTATGACATGGATCAAGTTGTGGGAAACATGATGTAGCTCATGGCACAGCTAGCTGAGACCTTGCCATTATGCAGCAATGAATATAAATGCCATGATTCCCAAGATGAGAAGGTTCAATTTCTGGGATATAAGGCTCACTATTGCCCTATCTTGGTGAATGACACTATAATAGTTTACCCCCCTAGAGAAGTTTGTACCACCAAGAGTGTCTCTTAAATGTTAAGTTTTTGCCAAAATTCTAATGTCTGTACCCTTTCCAGTCATTGTTTTGTATTAGTTGCTATCACCACAATGAGTGCTTTACATAGACCAGTTAATTTGCATCCATGATAAAGCAGCTAACAGAGCCACAAATTATCTTGTACAGTGTACGCAGATCCTCAACCCTAAGACTCATTCACCAGATGCCCTAGTGTGATGGAATTTCAAAGCCTATTTGAGAAAATATACCAAAATAAGCAAATCTTAAATCAATGGCAACCTTCCACTAATAAACATTAATATGTTTTAGGCACTCCATTTGGTTTTATATACAAATATTTTTTGAAAACTTAGACAATACAGAGCATAGTCTACACTCAAGCCACACTTCAGAACTGAAGATTTCTTCTGCATCCTTTATTTGTGAGCAACTGCATGGATTTGGCTGCAGAATTAGGTCCTCCCTTTATAAATGGGATGAGTAATAGTCTGAGAATTTTAGGTCTATATATTCAAATTTAATCACTACTCCTATCTTTGAAGAAAGTAGCTCCATGGCTGGTGGTAATTAATAAATGAAAACGCTAAGGACTTCTATCACCCTTTCACTGCTGCTCCAAAGTTTCAATAATGTCTTTATAATCCAAAGTAAGTCCACAAAGAGCATAGGAAATGCATCTCTAAATTCTCATTGTCTCTGGTGCCCTTGTTCCTTTCAGACAGTTGGT
Source organism: Terrapene triunguis (assembly GCF_002925995.2). Taxonomy (NCBI): domain Eukaryota; kingdom Metazoa; phylum Chordata; order Testudines; family Emydidae; genus Terrapene; species Terrapene triunguis. The sequence continues at coordinate 2,112,672 of NW_020664992.1, forward strand.
GTGGCTTGCTTTCAACAAGAGGAAGAAACTGGACCAGTCTGCAGGAGTGTATTGAAGGACAGGAGAACTAACTTATCAAATACTCTCTTGTCATTCAATCAAATAACTAGAGCATTGCCCAATAAATTAGGGGGAGACAGTGTGGTCTAGTGGCCTGAACATAGGGCTGGAAGACAGGAACTTGTTTTCAACCTTGATCTGCTAATAGCTTGGGACATGAGTCTGTTTCACCCTCTTTAAAATGGGCATAATACCTCTTCCAGGTAGTGAGGACAATTTGTAATGCAATTTTAAACAATACTATAGAAGTTTAGGAATATGAATTCAAGATTTCTTCCCCTGCCTCTCAAACTAACTAGGTAAAATCCAACTGATTTAAGGGGAAATTGTTTTGCTAAAATATTTGTTTTTAAAATTATCAGTTTCTTTACCACCCCAAATGGAGGAAGAAAGAAAGCAAAAACATCTGTTTGTCCATGTCCCCTTCAAGCATTTGCAAAAAGCAGAGCACCATGAAGGTGCTCTAGGTCAACTGGCTGATCATAAGACTCACAGTTCTAAATTCAATAAGTTAAATCTTCCTAAATTTTCCTTGCTCAGGTGCGGTTGAGTGGGATTACTTCCGACATCTCTGTATTTTTATTCTAAATCTCACCTCAGTTTAACTCTTCTATAAACCCTAGCACCAGTTCACATTAAATCTCTGGATGACGTGTTAATGCTGTAATCCCACTCATACTTACTGTACCGTGTCAGTTGCCCACTCAAATACCCTCACTCAACCTCCTCTAATTAGCTGAGCTAGTGGCTTTACCACCCACACGGGCAAATAGGTTGGGAGTAAGGGGGTGGTTTTGTGTATCTTCTCAAAATCCAGTAAGGGAATAGCTTTGTCACTTCCAAAGTCTCAGGACCTCTACTGAGATTGCTCCAATTTTTCTAGCAGTTCCATCCTACCAGCTTTGAGGAGTTTAGGGATCTTTGTGTTTTATAATGTTAATCAATTATTTTCCCAATATATCTAGTGGCTTTATGACCATATGAGAATCCTGTTTAAAAACTGTCCTAGTTTTCAATACACTGCATCTTGCCTTGTCTCTCCTCCCAACTCGTCTAGACTGAGTCCTCTCTCTGTTGTCCTAATTTGCCTGTTGCTACACGTGCTTTCTCTGAAGCTCACCTTAAACAACCTCCCTGTATCCAGCTCATTTCAAATCACACCTGAGAATCTTTAATTTGTGTTATATTTGTATCTTTTCACTTTCTCTGTCCAACTCTTCACCTATTGTAGACAATTAAGTGACTTAAGTAGTTGGTCATCTAAGGCTCACAAAGTGAATGAGACTTAAGTGCTTGTCACTTTTGAAAACTCTTCCCATCTAATGCTGTCCAAATATAATTCAGTAATGCATTTTGTGATATATTGGGATAGAAAGTGGTATCAATTAGCTTACTATTGATTGACAAAGCTACCATTATCCAAGCTGTGGAGCACAATACAAATGAGCTGTTTATTGTCCAAGAGATGGAGTTTAACCCATAACTAGGGACACTAAATGGTTAAAATAGGGGTACACCTAGGGCAATTGTTTTAGGCAGACTGCTGGTTTGATGTGGCATGTGCTTCCTGTGTGCCTATATACACACACAAGTAGCCAAGTGTCATGTTATCAGATACAATAATTGTATTGACTCCGTAGAAATTAATTATAAGTTACTGATGTGCATAGGTGTTCTAAAGGGAAATAGGATTTCTGCCCCAATCAAAGAGAGCTTTCAAATTAGCTCTGAATAGTAAACCAGTGAGAGACTGCTATGGGGTTTAGAAAGTGGGATGTGAGAGAGAATAGTGGTGGGGAGAGTATGTGCTCTGACAGGGCATTGTCCTTCCCATTGTAGCTACTACTGCTTTTACAGAAGGGTATAGTTTTAAATGGCCCAATTTGAAGGAAGGGGGTCTGGCTGAGCTCTTCCCTTGTCTTCAGTAATCACTCATACTCCTTTTTTCCCATGGGTTTGTGGTCTGAACTAAAGTTGTCTAGATTTTCCTCTGACGGTGGCTGCCTCAGAAGACTAGTCTAAATGAGGGGTTTTCAAACTGTGGGTCACGACCCAGTACTGGATCATGGAATGAAAGGCACTGGGTCACGGCGGCTCTGGTCGGCACTGCTGACCCGGCTGTTAAAAGTCCTGTCCGCAGTGCCGCCCGGCTAAGGCAGGCTAGTCCCTACCTGTTTCGACACGGTGCTGCGGCCCGGAAGCAGCCAGCAGCAGGTCCACAGGCGATAGGTCACAGGATGATTCCCTGTTCTGTTCATTCCCTCTGGGGCACCTGGCATTGGCCGCTGTCGGCAGACAGGACCCTGGGCTGGATGGGCCTTTGGTCTGACCCAGTCAGGCGGTTCTGACGTTCTTGAAGGCAGCAGTTGCGCTGTGGGTTTTGGTGAGTGGGCCGGGCCAGAGGGCGGGTGGCCCTTGCCCTGAGGAGGGGAAGCGGCGGGTGGGCCTTGCCCTCGCCCTGAGGAGGGGAAGCGGCGGATGGGCCTTGCCCTGAGGAGGGGAAGCGGTGGGTGGGCCTTGCCCTTGCCCTGAGGAGGGGAAGCGGCGGATGGGCCTTGCCCTTGCCCTGAGGAGGGGAAGCGGTGGGTGGGCCTTGCCCTCGCCCTGAGGAGGGGAAGCGGCGGGTGGGCCTTGCCCTGAGGAGGGGAAGCGGCCGGCGGGCTGTAGTGGTGGGGATGGCGGCAGGGGCTGGGAAGAGCCCAGCTCTGGGCATGGGGCAGCAAGGGGGCCCGAGGAGGGGGGAGCGAGGCCCGCCCTGTCCCATGGATGCTATTCCGGGCTTCCATAGCATGATGCCAACTTTTCCCAGCCTAGCGCTAAAGACTTCCCACAGCCGGTGAAAAACTCCCAGGCGACGGTTTTGACAGGGCTGCTGTCTCCTGGGCAATGCCCCAAACCTGGGACTCGGTGTCAAGGTGGGAAACCGGGAATTTTAATTCAAAACATTTTACTCTCAAATTCCCAGAGTTTGGGACGTTGCCCGGGAGACAGAAGCACTGATGCTATGGGGCACGTGACCCTTTGCGGCCCCGCCCCCTCACCTCAGCCGGGGTTTCCAGTCTCCGCCCACACGGCGTAGGGCAGGCGCAGCATCCCCCCCCCAGCGCGCATGCTCCCGGCCCGAGGGGGCGGGCTTGTATCCCCTCAGGGTGTCCGCGCGGAGGCGACCGTCAGAAGGGGGCGTGGTTTCCTGTGCGGCGCAGGCGAAGCAGCAGGTTTCCGGGGGCGTGGCCCCGGCATGAGGCATCTACCTTGAGGGCGCAAGCGTGGGAGCCTGCAACGGTCTGGTGGGGCGGCGGTGGGCGTGGCCCCGCGAGTGGGCGGGGCCCCGACCCGAGCGCCGCCCTGGCCCGTTGGCTGCTGCCGGCGGGGGGAGGCGGAAGATGGCGGCGGCCGCGGCGGCGCTGCTCTCGGCCTGGTTCTGGAACGAGCGCTTCTGGCTGCCGCACAACGTCACCTGGGCGGACTTGGCGGGGGAGCCGGGCCCGGAGGGCGGCAGCGGCACCCAGTACCCCCAGGCCGGGCACGTCCTCTCCGCCTTCCCGCTCGCGCTGGGCATCTTCGCCGTCAGGCTGCTGTTCGAGAGGTGAGAGCGCGGCCCGGGTCCGCCACGGCCCCCCGGGGTCCGCCACGGCCCCTCGACCGGTCCGGGCACAGGGCCGGGCAGCCCCAGGGCACCCCCCGGACTGACCGGGGACCGGGACTGAGGAGCCT
>NW_020664992.1:2116455-2116790 GCF_002925995.2 Terrapene triunguis
CGGGGACCGGGACTGAGGAGCCTTCCCCCAGCCCCCATGGCACCCCCTGGGGACAGGGCTGGGCAGCGCTCTCCCGAGCAGCCCCGGGGGCCGGGGTGAGGGGCCCATCCCCAGGGCACCCCCCCGGACTGACCGGGGACCGGGACTGAGGGGCCTTCCCCCAGCCCCCATGGCACCCCTCGGAAACCCCTGGGGACAGGGCTGGGCAGCGCTCTCCCGAGCATCCCTAGGGGCTGGAGCTGAGGGGCCCGCCCCCAGGGCACCCCCTGGACTGACCGGGGACCGGGACTGAGGAGCCTTCCCCCAGCCCCCAGGGTACCCCCTGGACTGACCGG
>NW_020664992.1:2116800-2159045 GCF_002925995.2 Terrapene triunguis
TACCCCCTGGACTGACCGGGGACCGGGGCTGAGGAGCCTTCCCCCAGGGTACCCCCTGGACTGACCGGGGACCGGGGCTGAGGAGCCCGCCCCTTCCTCCATAGTGACCCCTGGGGACCGGGCTGGGCACTGCTCTCCTGAGCATCCCCAGGGATCGGCGCTGAGGAGCCAGGACCCCCAGGCACACCCACCCACAACCTCTAGAGCAATGGCTCTCAAACTTTTTTTTACTGGGGACCCCTTCCACCCAGCAAGCCTCTGAGTGCGACCCCCCTTATGAATTGAAAACACTTTTTATATATTTAACACCATTATAAATGCTGGAGGCAAAACAGGGTTTGGGGTGGAGGTTCACAGCTCGCAACCCTCCATGTAATAACCTCGTGACCCCCTGAGGGGTCCTGACCCCCAGTTTGAGAACCCCTGCTCTAGAGAACTGTCCCTGTCCCCAAGAACATCCCTAGGGACTAGAGCTGAGGAATTGGCCCCCCAGTGTACGCCCTCCCCTGGAGAAAGGGCTAGGGAGAACTCTCCATAGAATTTTCCAGCACCCCATAGGGTATGCTCCCAGCTGGCCGGGGAATGCTTTCTAGAGCCCACATAGGGACTAGACCTGAGTGCCCCACAGGATATGCCTAGAGCACCCTAGGAGCAGGGTTGCAGAGAGGTTTCCAGAGCATCTTCCAGCCCAACAGGAACCAGAGCTGTGCATTTCCTGCCCTTGAGGGTTCCACCACTCATCTATGCAGGGGACATCTTCCCCACTAAACTCAGGTGCAGCTCGGGCTCCCAAATCCTCAGGATCAGAGACCTGCATCTTTAGATGTTGTATATCAGGGAATGGGAGAGGTACCTCTAGGTGTGGTACCTGGGGAAATCTGCCTATCAATAAGGGCCAGACAGTGATATTTCCTTATGTACTAGAAATGTTGTGAGAGTTCATAGCCATGAGACACTGGGAGATTTTCAGCTATATGATAGTATTCAAGCCTTATTTGTGTGTGAATTGCTGCCTTCTGACCAGCTAGTTTGTCTAATGCCCTCTGCAGTTCAGAAATACTGTTGATTCTGAGCAGGGTGACAGAATGACATTGATAGAAATTGAAGTCCCCTTTATCCACTGGAAAAATATAGCATGGGCAATAGCAGGGCAAGCTTCCTCCACTCTGCTCTTCCAGTGTATCTCAAATCTGAACGTACACAGGTGTCATTCAGTCCTAGGCCCCTTTTCTCAGACTGCCAATGAGGGAGCCAGGTAGTCCCAACTGTGGCACTAGTTTTTGTGATGGGGGACACCTATCCATGAGAGAGCTGATGGATACCCACCAAACTCACTTTGCACAGGTCACCAAACAGCCTTCAGGTACCTATGGGTACATCTATACAGCAAAAAAAGACCTGGAGTAATGAGTCTCATAGCCTGGGTCCGCTGACTCAGATTCGCCTGTGGGGCTAAAAATAGCAGGCGTAGCATGTTGGGGCTGGAGCCCAGGCCGTGAAATCCAGTGAGCAGATAGGTCTCGGAGTGTGGGCTCCAGCCCGAGCCCAAATGTCTACATTTCTATTTTTAGCCCTGCAGCATAAGCCCTGTGAGCCTGAGTCAGGTGACACAGGCTCTGAGGTTTCGTGCCTCAGGGTTTGTTTTGTTTTGTTTGTTTTTGCTATGTAGAGATGTACCCCACGACTCTTGATCATTGACAACATGGCCGCAGTTTGTGACAATATCTATCCCTTAACCCTTTCATCCTCTCATTAAACTACGCTTATTTGCTGTGGATGTGCTCTTGTGCAGCGCTCCGAGCACAGCACGTATGTATTTGGAGTAATCTCTTGTTTTCACTACTTCTTTCATAGTTTTGATGATCTGAGAAGATGTAGTTTTGACCCTTGTGTTATAACAGGGGTTCTCAAACTGGGGGTTGGGACCCCTCAGGGGGTCGCGAGGTTATTACGTGGGGGGTCATGAACTGTCAGCCTCCACCCCAAACCCCGTTTTGCCTTCAGCATTTATAATGGTGCTAAATACATTAAAAACACTTTTTTATATATAAAGGGGGTTGCACTCAGAGGCTTGCTATGTGAAAGGGGTCACCAGTACAAAAGTCTGAGAACCCCTATGTTATAAAGAGCGTACTCTGACGTGTGTGAAGACAAATGAAGATTCTTAATGATCTCTTCATCCTAATGTCTTGTTGGAGCTGCCAGGTTAGCCGTGTCGGGGACATACTCTATGAAATGTTCAGTCCACACTCGCTAATAAAACACATTTGAAATTGTGTGATATCATCTCTGGATTCTGGATGTGCAAATTAATTTTTTTGCTAATGCTCTGTGAACTTGCCATTCTGTGATGCACTTCCTAGATTTTGGATCTTCTTTACATGCAGTTCAAAGATGGATGTGGGACTTGTGGGGTTTAATTCAAAACATTTATGCAAAAACGTATCTGCACATCTCAATGTGTGATTTAGGATATAGAGACTTCAATTGCTTTTACCACTTGGCCTGCACAACTGTTGGCCAGGCTGAACTGCTTCTTCTGTGTTACAGTTGCTAATAGTGAAACTGTTGTATAGGTTGATACTATTTAGCAATTCTCTTGTTCATTCTCACAGCTCTTTGTTACAGCTTTATCTAGTCTGAAGAAAGGGAGAACTGTGGGTGTAGGAATAGTGTCCTGTGTAAAAACACACACAACCTGAAAGCGTAGAATCTTATTCATATTAGAGTCAACTGCATGAAGAAAGGGAAATGTACTGAACGGTATCCTAAAGTAATTCTTTGAGGTAGCACTCAGTTAGGATTTAAAAAAATCACACACTACACTGTTACCATGTGAGGCTTTCTCACTGAAGGATGTGGGGAGTTGTTTGTCCAATCCCATTTACTCTATAAAACATGAAGCTTAGTCATTTCTCTTGATGCTTGCTTCATGTACAGTAAACCTTAGTTAAGTTTGCATGAAAATAAAATGGAATATTATATAACACTAGAAAATGTACTGCAGGGAGCAGCTTTGAATTTGCAGGGAAATGCACAACATGATCTAGGGCTTTTCCACCTTTGAAGTCTGACATCCAGATCTGTTGATGCTTCAGGCTTGCGATGGTTCAGCAAAGTACTCTGAGAATTAAATTTTCTTTTATTTCAGTGCCTGTAAAGCTAGAAAAATGGTGATTGTAGGCTAACCCAGGATAGTTTCTTCAGACAAGTGAAATGCAATTGCTTACTGCTGTCCTGCTCTTGAATATTTTGAGTGCTTTGTCCATCACTGCATCTGACCAAAGCTAAAGATAAAAAGTGGTTAGCTCTGTCACAGTTTCCTTGTAAAACTCACTTTAGTTAAACTCCTCCTAGTTCCAAGCAAATAATTGCACCCTATGTTGCATCTTGATGATGGGGGACCTGCATATGCCTTAAAAAACATTGGAGTCTCTCTCTTCTCATTAGGGATTCTGATTATTCACAAATAATAGACTTGAAAATGTTCGTTCTTCTCGTCTGGTGCATGAGTTTCCCTGATTGTTTCTCATTGTACAGCCAAGTGCAGGTCAGATTTTATGCATAGGTGACACAGAAGGGGGGTGTTTGGCATTGTTTCCCAAAGGGCTTTTGCACAGGGAGACAACAGAGGGGCACTAACCAGGTCGCTTTGGTTCTTTCAGTAAATAGTTTGATAGAAGACTGATTCGTGGTAGTTAATTTCTCTGTGCAACAAGGGCAAAACCTTTTATTTATGAAAAGGGCTGTAGAAGGTAACTGACTAGGGAACGAGTCAGTTTCCTTTTGTAGACTTTATATGTAAAGTGCTATGGGTGTTGAGCCTACATAAGTAATCTAGGACATCAAAGAAGGGGGGTGGGTGAAGGAGAGAAGCAGAAAAAGGAAAAATATAGAAGAAAATAGAACAAAACAGTAACAGAAAAAGCAACTGTTTTCCCTTCTGACTCTCCCCCCCCTTCTCCCTCCATCCTGCCCTCAAAAAAAAAAAAAAAAAAAAAAAAAAAAGGGGGGGGGGGGGGGGGACGACAAGCATTCCAGAATTCCTTTGCTCTGCCTTCTGAGGCTCCTCTTCTGAAGCATCATGCCATCCAATGCAAAGGACCTGGGGGCACAGTTCCCATCTTAGAGTGCCAGGGCTGGCCCTGGTCAAGTGTCCACACTCAGTAGCAAACAATGACAGGAAACTGTGTGATGGAATGTTCCCTGTTGCAGGGGTCAGGATGGAATCCCTCCTCCTCTTCCCGTGTACAGCACTGAATAACTGGCCCAGGGATATTGGTTTTGGGAAGAAGTGCAGAAGATTATAATTTTCCTTTGAAGCATCAGGTATTAGCTGCTGGCAGAGACAGGGTACCACACTTGATCTAGTACAGGAGCTTCCATGTTAACACTTCTTTCATCATCACCATAACTTCTGGGTTATGTTTCCTGGCTTTGTGGTTCATCTACATCTGAGAGCTTTTCTATATCTTTAATGAATGTTTTCATACCTCTACCCCACTATAGGTCAGGTTTAGTTTGTATTTTGCAAAAGCATATTGTCAGAGACACCGGTCATGCTGATGCCTGGCTTGTTTTTCTAAACTTGCTGCCTATTAATTTCATTGGGTGATCCCAGGTCCTTGTGTTGTGAAGGGGTAAACAACACTGCCTTATTCACTTTCTTCACACCATTCATGATCTTATAGCTCTCTATTATATCCCCCCTTAGTAGTCTCTTATTTAAGATGAACAGTTCCAGTCTTTAATCTCTTCTCATGTGGAAATTGTTCCACACTCCCAATAATTTTTTGTTGCCCTTCTCTGTATTTTTCCAATTCTAATGTACCTTTTTTTTGAGATGGGGTGATCAGAACTGCAGTCACTATTCAAGGTATGGGTGTACCATGGCTTTATATAATGGCATTATAATATTTACTGTTTTATCTATCCCTTTTCTAATGGTTCCTAACATTGTTTTTTGACTGCTGCTGCAAATTAAGCAGCTGTTTTCAGAGAATATCCACAATGATTCCAAGAACTCTTTCTTGAGCTAACAGCCAATTCAGACCCTCATCATTAGTATAGTTGGGACTGTGTTTTCCAATGTACATTACTTTGCATTTATCAACCCTTCCCTCCTCTTCCTCCTCCTAGCTCACCACTTTGAACATGTCATAAATGTTCACATTTATCTAATAAAATCCCATTGTGCACATACCACCTTCCAGGCCTTGGGAATTATTAAATCAAATGGCTTCCTTGACACATAATTGGCAGTAACACTGATGACTCAGAAATTGAACTGTATTTGCAGTTCTTTTGCTTTCTGTGGCTTTCTCCTTCCTCCTCTCATTCCCCCATTCTTTCTTCAGTATTATGAGGAAGTGTGGGTTTTCTTCCTTGAATGATTTGTTACAGCAACACACAAGTTTCTCTTCTAACTGAATGTCATCTTGATGCAGAGAGCAGTTTACAAAAAGATCTGTGAAACTTTAAGTTGACTGTAAACAGGGAGGTGTCCCTAGTGAGCTGGGGAGACCTGCAATGTATTCTTCCTATAATTTGCTCACGCTGATTACTTCAGAATGCATGTAAACTCATAGGTGCTCTTTCAGTTCCTCCAGGGAGCTAAGGGGGATCTGCAGTGTGTTCCTGTCTGGCTAAGAAACCTCCCTGGATTTTTGCTTCACATAAGGCAGTGTTGAAAATTAGTGTCTTGTAAATCATTTACATATCTAATACAGTGAGATTATGAAGGAGAGAGTCTGCACAGAGGCTCAGCCTCTTATCTTGAGAGTGCAATTTGGTAATTGGATCCCAACTGCTGAAAGGTGCATCGGTCATAAATTTTATCTAGGGAAAGTTTTTTGTGTGTATGTCTTTTCTTTCAAGCTGGGGTGGGGACTCAGCAGGCAAAATAGAATGCTGCCCTGTGGGAGGTTGGATTTGGGAAGGAGAGCTCTCCAGAGAAGATATTTGTGCTCTTCAGGAGGAAGAAAAGACAGAATGCAGAACACTCAGACTTTCCAACCTCCATTTTGTCTCCATTTTCTGCCTTGGTTGTCCATCAGGCAGACAGGGAAGGTGGTTGTCTGGATATTTTTGGGAGAGTAGAAAGTTAGACTGGGAATTTGGGTGAGAATTGAGTGAACAAAATATATCTCCAATGGGATGAATCACAATGCCTTGTTAATTCTGAGAATGCTGCCCTGGCAGGTTGCAGAGTCGGTAGGACAGCTCACTGAGGTATTTTGACTTGCCATTGACTTTAAAGGGCTATATTGATACCCCCTTCTCTCCCATTTCTGGAATCCATAGCACCTGGATTGCTGCTGACTGACCTGACCTAGTCTGCATTCACCTTGCGATATGTCTCCTGTAGCGTTAGGGTATGTCTACACTGCAGTGTAAGCTCAGGGTTAGTAGAACTTGAGTTAGCAGACACTGGGTTTGTTAGCGTTGGGCTTGAGTGTCTATGCTCATTTGTAACCCCAGGTTAGGAGTAGTTGAATTTGGGTCCCAAACTGGGTGTCCAGTTTATCCCCCTGGGGTCCAACCACCCATATCCTAGACTTCCTAGTGCCCTCCCAATATGTGGTCACTCTAGCCTTTTGTTCGAGGGAAAACTTGACTGTCCAGCTGATGAATATAGCCAGCCTGTGGGATTGTAGAATACTTTTAGTGGACTCCCAGAGCATGAATCTAGTGGGGCTAGGTCTACACTGCAAAGCAACAGGGTTTGAACCCTGGACATCAGCTTGACTCAGGCTCAGACCTTCCACTCCTGTGGAGTCCTAGGATCTGGATTAGCATGATTTGTGCATAGATGGAGAGGTTAGGCTTGAGCCTGAGTTCAAATCCTGGGCTTACGTTGCAGTGTAGACATACTCTTAGAGAGAGAGGCAGACAGAATAGTTGTTCAGATACTTTTCCACATGCTGAAACTTCAGGCCCCTGGAATGCTTTTTGCCAGTATTGGGCAAGTTACTAACATCTAAGTTTCCCTATCTCTAAAATGGGGTTAATGATACTTGGTATGCTTTGTAATGTACTTTGAAATCCTCTAATGAAAAGTGCTGTTCAAGTTCAAAGTCTGAAGATCACTGCACTTGTGCTCTGCAGTGACCTGTTATTGATGCCATCTCTAGGTGTGGGTTGAGTTTATTGCAGATTGTAGTATGGATCTTGTAATATACAGTTTGCTAGCATTTGTCAACAATAAATGCATTGTACAGAAGTTGACAACCCAATTCACAAGTACAGATTCCTGATATCTGACCTAAAATCTAAGTTGCATTGCTCTCTCCATAGTGAGAGTTGATTGCGTATTAGATTTATTGCTTTTGTGTTCAGCCTTCAAAGCAATCATGCTCAAATGAGTGATAAGTAATTCAACTCAGGGAATGTTCTGTGGATTGTAAGCAGACAGGAGTTCTTTGGGAATGGCGGGCAGGAGGACCAGGGGCATTTCTAAAACATTTAGTCTTGATCTTTCACCCAGTCCACATGATGATGATGATGATTTTACTTAAGTTTCCTCCACTTAATACCTTACAGCTGTGCAGCAGAATTAACAACACAATTAGTACACACAAACAGAGAAACAGCTCCATTAAAACTCAAATAATCAGTTGACTGGACCTGTAAATGGTGAGAGGAAAAATAACAAATATGGGACAAACAATAGTTAAATTAAAAATCATTGTTTGTAGTAGAGCATCATCTTGAGGTATTTAAGAGTGGAAAGTTGGACTGAGACAGATCTCGGGGGTGGGGGGGGGGGAGAAAGTCCCACATCCACCATAGCAAAGGTGCATCTGCCTGCCAACCTGAGATGCAATGGCGAGAAAAGTGAAATGCAGGCCTTTCAAGAGTGACTAGTGATTTTGGGTGTCCAACTTGAGGTGCCTTAAAAGAATTTCAGAAAGTGCTGAGCTCCTGCCCTCTAATCAGCTGCCTTAAAGGTGTCTCAAGATGCGTGCACAAAATCACTAGTTTCTCTTTAAAAAAATCTTGGCCGTTATTTGACCCCCTGGATCAAGATTCCAGGAGAAAGTCTTTAATGTATCTGAGGCCTATAAAGTTTAGGGCTGTAAAAATGAAACAAAAAGAAAACAAGTGTCAAATTACAATCATTCTCTCCACCTTTATAGGCACCTATTGTAAAGAATGCAGGCCCAGTATTGCTTAAACTAATGAGCAGACATGTTGCTACCTTTTGAGCAAGCTGCAGGTGATGGAGGTTCCTTGCTCAGAGTTGCAGTAATTGTCTTGAAGCTAAATGCTGCTGTTACAAGGTTGTAATGGGATATAGTGCTAAGGTTGTGCAAATTGTGAATCTGAAAATCCACTCTTGGCGCCCAGGGAACATTCTAAAGTGACATCAAGATTTTTGAGCTTGCTCCCACAGAGTCCCCTTAAGTGGGAATGTATGAGGATGTTCTCTTTACCTCGACAACCTCTACCCAGTAGCAAGACTGGTTTTCTCAGGGTTGAGAGAAACTTATTCAACTGGCAAAACAGAGACCGTACTTGGAGCCATAGATCAAGAAAAATATAACAGCCTGCGGATAATATTTATTCTACTTTTAATTATGGTTACGCATCAAATATGCCCACCCTGGACAGGAAATTGCTAGCAATAGCCATGTTGGAAGATGGTTGTCAGTCGCAGTTCTGGTTGAAAACACTGTTGCTAGCAGAGTTAATATAGTATAGACAGAGCCCAAATACACTCTCTTAAAAGTGATGATGAATTCCACAGCTGTCACTGAGTTTCCCACCTGTTTCTTAGGCTTTGTCTACACTACCTCGCTTTTAGCGACACGGCTGTGCCGCCATAGCGGTGCTGCTAAAAGGCGCACAATGTAGCTGCTGTTTGTCAGCAGGACAAAGCTCTCCTGCAGACAGAAAAGTCCACCACCACCCCACGAGTGGCAGCGGCTTTGTCGGCAGGAGAGTGCTGCTGCCAACAAAGCGCTGTTCACACCGGCACTTTTCGTTGGTAACACTTTTGTCGTTCAGGGGGGATGATTTTTAACACCCTTGAACGACAAAAGTTTTGCTGACAAAGTTCCAGTGTAGACAAAGCCTTAGACACAGCCTGCCTCTACTGCTGTCTGTACCCCGTTTGCTTGTGTTGCTTCTCATCCATGTGCATTTTGCTATGCACCCAGCATTCCTTTATTGCTGCTATGTACGTTTTCTGTGTGCTTGTCTGAGCAAGCCAACGTCTGTTACATTCATAGCCTGGAGCAACCTTTTATTACTTCTAAATAGTCATCTTACCTTCTGATATTTTTTTTTTAAATCAGCTGTGTTTTCCCTAGGCCATTTGGAAAAAAAAAATTACCTTTGTTTTCAAAGAATTCAACTATCCAGGAATATCCTGGTATGAAGTTTTAGTAACAAAAGAATAACATGGCTGTCAGCTTAAAGTTATCACCATCAAAACAATAATTTTTATCCCTTATCTATGCATCTTTCTATTAAGAGGTAGTTAGTAATTTAACAGTTTGATTTCTCTGCCCGCCCCCAATGCATCAGATCGAGTTTTAAAATAATAATAATAATAATTCCACGACAACGACAGTGGTGAAAATATTTGAGACCCATGTAAGATTGAAACCAATATTTGTCTCCACTTATTTGAGCCCACCTTACTGTTTTCTCCTTAAAAAAAAAAAATCTGAAATAAAAAAAAAAAAAATCCTAACCTAACCAAATGTATATGTTGATAGACAATAAACTGAGGAGGAGTCAAGATCTTTAACCTTAGCTTTGGCTTAGTTCTAATCAAAGATCTGCAGGTAACATACCACAAAATGAAATAAAAACACTTGAGATCTTAAGGTTCCATGTATATGCTATATAGCCACAGTTGTAACTAGCTCGTTATTTGTCTAACATCTCTTCATCCCACTGAAGAGGACAGCTGAGGACGATCAGATCAGAAGGTTGGTATGTTCCAGCAAGAAACAGTTTTTCCATAAGGATTTGATATAGATCATGACTGCTCTGCTGGAGCCATTCTAAATTGGGCAAATACAAATGGCATGTATTTGCCCTAATGCAGCTGTTGCTGTTTGTTTTGTTCCATCCTAGAATACTCAAGGAGCTGACTGAGGAGATATTTGAGTCATTAGCAATTGTCTTTGAAAAGTCATGGAAGACAGGAGACATTCCAGAAGCCTGGAAAAGGGCAAATCTAGTGCCCATCTATAAAAAGGGAAAGAAGGACAACCCGGGGAATTACAGGCCAGTCAGTTCTGTACCTGGAAAGATAATGGAGCAAATAATTAAGCAATCAATTTGCAAACACCTAGAAGATAATAAGGTGATAAGTAACAGTCAGCTTGGATTTGTCAAGAACAAATTGTGTCAGACCAACCTGATAGCTTTCTTTGACAGGGTAACAAGCCTTGTGGATAGGGGGGAAGCAGCAGATGTGGTATATCTTGACTTTAGTAAGGCTTTCGATACTGTCTCGCATGACCTTCTCATAAACAAACTAGGGAAATACAACCTAGATGGAGCTACTATAAGGTGGGTGCATAACTGGTTGGAAAATCTTTACCAGAGAGTAGTTATCAGTAGTTCACAGTCATGCTGGAAGGGCATAACGAGTGAGGTCCCACAGGGATCGGTTCTGGGTCACCAAAGTATCCACAGTGACCTTTCCAGTGGAGGTGCGGTCACCACTGAGTATCACGTCCAGTTCTTTGTAGAACCAGCAGCTCGTGGGCGCAGCACTGGAGCGGCGGTTTGCCTCCCATGCCTTGTGGTAGGCGTTCCACAGCTCCTTCACTTTGACGCTGCACTGCAGTGTGTCCCAGTCATGGCCCCTTTCTGTCATGCATCATGAAATCTGTCTGTAGGTATCATAATTCCTATGGCTGGAGCGCAGCTGGGATTGGACAGCCTTCTCTCCCCAAATGCTGACAAGGTCCAGCAGCTCGGCATTCTCCAAGCGGGGGATCGCCTGGTGTATGGAGCAGGCTTGGGCACCTGGAAAGATGCGCTGAGACCACTGCATGCGTCACTGAGCAAACAGGAAGGGGACTGTCAAAATTCCCAAGGAATTTAAGGAGTTGGGCTCACGGTTGGTCACCTTAGGGCAGGGCAGTAGAGTTCAAATCGATGACTAGAGAGGCAAGAACAGGCATTGTGGGACACCTCCTGGAGGCCAATCGCAGCACTGCAATTGACCAGGATGTCTGCAGTGGCACTGCGGCGCTGTAGCCCCGGCGCAGAAAGCTGTATGCCTCTCGTTGGGGTGGGTTTTTTTACTGCACAGTTTCTGCGCACTAAGTGGCTTGGCAGTGTGTACAGCTCAGGAGTTGCACTGTAGAAAGCTGCTTTACTGCACAGAAACTTGCCAGTGTAGACAAGGCCCAGGTATTTTCAAAAGTAATGGCACTACAAAGGCTTCAGCACTTAGTTTAGACATTCACACCTATGTGAGCTTTTGTTTTTCAGGCCCTCCTTTGTGAGTGACATACGCTGACTAAGGCAATGTCTATGCTATGAGTGCTACAATGGCACTGCAGTGGCACCATAGTGTAGACTCTTCATACAATGATGGAAGGGGTTTTTGCAGCGCTGCACGAATTCCACCCCCCTTAATGGTGGTAACTAGGTCAACAGAAGCATTCTGCAGCAGGGGTAGGTTGGCATGATTTTGCTCAGGAGGTGAATTTTCCACACCTCTGAGCATCATAGCTATGTCAACCTAACTTCTAAGCATAGACCAGGCCTAATGTTCGTATTTAGTAGCTCAGCTGGTGTCGACAATGATGAGGATTGTAGTGTATGCCAGGGTTTGTCTTCACTGTCATGTTAACTCTAGTTATAATTAGTGTTGCCCCCAACTTGAATCTTATCAACGTACAAAAACCCTTAAACTGAGTATGGTGATGCTTTTAACTAGAGTTTGCTGACCCATCGGAGTACAGAGTACAACTTAAGTCAGCACAGCATGTCATCTGCTAACACAGTCACTGTGCCACTTGAGTTTTATTTAGCAGTGTTGCTGGTCTCACTCGTTATCTACACTTGAGTTAACTCTGCAGTGAAAAGGTACCCTATGGCTTCAACATCACTTAAGAATTTGCCCCATTCAATTAATTTGAATATTTACATTGGTGTTTTTATTGCTGTCTGTTTTTGCTTAGGGTTTTTATTATCTGTTTATCTGGGTAAAAAATAAGCATCATCATAATCTCTGGACCAGAGGAAATACTGCATTTTAGGCTTTATTTATAAAATAGGGGCAGTGTTTATTAATAGTCAACTCTCCTTAGACTCTGCAGAGACTCTTAGACTGTAGGGAGGGAGCAACCTTTTAGCTCCCATATCTAGAGGTCTTTAATTCAGTGACAATTCTACATGCCTCTTCCAGCCAGGAAGCAGCAGAGGCTCAGGGACTGTTTACTTTTTCCTGGTGCTTGAGTTGAAAGGGAGAGTCATGAATGACCCTTCTTCCTGTTGCGAAAGCTATTGTTCCATTTACTGTGATAGTTCAGAATCTTCTCCAGATTATCTGCGGAGTTTCAATGCATGTTTTCAAACTGACTTTCTCTAGAGCAGTGTGTGGAGAAGAACGGGAAAGATCATAGAAAATAAAACTGGAAGGGACCTCGAGAAGTCATCAAGTCTAGCCTCTTGCTCTGAGTCAGGATCAAGTAACTCTAGAACCATCCCTGACAAGTGTTTGTCCAACGTGCTCTTAAAAACCTTCAATGATGGGGATTCCACAACCTTCCTTGGAAGCCTATTCCAGAGCTTAACTACCCTTATAGATAGTTAGAAAGCTTTTCCTAATATCTAACCTAAAATCTCCCTTTCTGCCGGTTAAGCCCTTTACTTCTCATCTTACCTTCAGTGGACATGAAGAACAATTGATTAGTCCTCTTTATAAAAGCCTAACATATTTGAAGACTGTTGTCAGGTCCGCCCTGTTAGAAGTTACCATTTAAGTAATGAAGAAACCCTGTTTTTTGTTTACACTTGGTGACTTGTTGTCATATGTTAGAAATAAAACCTCTTCTCTATCAGTAAAACTAAATTATTTTGGTAGATTGGAATCTCCACATTGGACAGGAACAACCTGACATTAATACAGTACTCTTCCCTGTTTATGACAAGCTCTCTCTGGGATTGTTTAAGACTCTTCTCAGTCATCCTTCTTTCTTCTGGAGCAAGACCACCTCTAAACTGGAAATCTTGTCCCTAGAGGGAGGATGATATTAAATAGACCAGAACTGAAGTGGATATTAATTGAACTGGGACAATACCCCTGCATGGGGGCGGGAGGGGGGAGAGGAGAGGTTAAATTCAGTAGTGTCTGTAAAGTACTTGGAGGCCTGTGCTGGCAGGCACTATATTGATGCATGCATGTTTTGGTCAGAGTCTACATAATAATATTCTACAAGAATGATGTTCTGAAGGATGCCTTGCTTCTTTGGGCACCAATTGCAGCATCTTCATCTGAAAAAGTAGTGTGTCTGCACTCCTCTTGCAGACCAGAAGGTGCTTTTCAGAGTGTCACAGCAACGGAAAGGAGGGTGCTCAGAGTTGTGAGGGACCTACTCAAGTTTTCAAGATTAACTACATGCCTCTCCCTCTCTTCATGACCTTTTAGGTATATACTTCTACCCCAGACTTTACGAGCAACTTCTTCCTTTTCTTTCTTCCTATCATTTTCCAGGATTATGTGGCTTCTGTTTTAGAGAGTTATGGATTATTGGGTGTTGGTTTTAAAATGGTGGTGATGTATACCTTTATTCACTGGACTCCAGGCTCTTTACAAACTTTAATTCGAGCCTCACTACATCCATGGCAGGCAGAGCTGGGGAAATGAGGCAGTTTGGCAGAGCTGGGAATAGAAACCAGGTTTCCCAATTCCCAATCCTATGTCTTAACCACAAGGCCATCTTTACCCTCTTCTTCCTTAAGGAGTACTCTCAAATTCTCTAACACTTGTCCCATATGTTACAATTATGTAGCCATTCAGAAGCATTTCAAACTCTAAAATTTAAATAAAAAAACTCTGGTTCAAATAAGTTGTCTGCTCCCTCCATTTCTAGAGGTGCTTCTTCCAGATCGCAGGTGAGAAACATTAGTGAGGAAGCTTGTCCTGCTGCAGCTGCACTAGTTCTGTGAATGTACAGCAAACCTCGGTCTGCAGGGCTCCATCTAGCATCTCTCATAAGCACTAAAACCCTCTGCTGACAAGGATAAAAATGCTATAATACAAACTCACCAAAGAGACTATCCCGTAACCCTCTGCCCCATGTGTTCTCACTGCATTACTCTGTTCCTTGGCATTGGCAGAAGGAAATCCTGGGGCCAGTGATTATACAGTACCAGCTTGAAAAAGGTTGCATTGGGCAAAAGGGGTGCATCTCTTGAAAAGTGTGTTTGGGGTATTTGTGACCATTCAGAGCCAAGATAATTTAGTCACAGAGAAGGGGAATTAATTTCTTATTTTAATTGGACTCTTCCTTTTGGACTTTCAGGTTTATTGCCAAACCATGTGCCATAAAGCTTGGCATTCAAGACAATGGACCTCACAGAGCTCAGCCCAATGCAATTCTAGAGAAAGTGTTTACATCCATCACTAAGGTAAGTCACTCTTCAGGTTCTGAGAGAGGTTCAGGCACATAAATGAGAACTGGGCCTCTCTTCTTTTGTCGCCTTAGGGAAATACACTTTGCAGCTCACATAACTCTCTGATTGGAATTTGTGTACAAAAAAATACCGGTTTCTCTTAGTAACTTTTGCTCCTTGCTTTAGTTCACATATGACTGTGTCCACCTCCTTTCCTGTTTCCTGCAGTGACTTTAGTTCTGTCTGTGCTTGAGCCACAGTATTGCAAGCAGAAGAGTGGTTTGATGTGAACAAAGTGAGAACGTGAGTTCTTTCAGGCCCCTGAATTTCTGTACAGAGTGTAACTCTCAAATTTCCAATATTCACTAAGAGATTCCCCTGTATTTTTCACTCTCTCCTTAGAAGTTACCACTCTCTTCCTTGGGGACCATTCTTGTGCTGGTCTTGCTAGTCAGTCCCACAGATGCCTTCTTCAGATTACTTCTGCAGACTTGGATAGCTTATCACTACAGAAATCTAGTTGTAGAAAGAAAGCAGTTCAATAATAAATGCTAACAGAAGAGTCCCGTTGAGGGATAGACTATTGAATGTTGGCAGTAGATTTTCTTCTGGTTATTCTGTTGCAAAAAAGGCGAACATCATTCTGAGATGTATTAGCAAGAGTGTTGTAAGCAAGACACGAGAAATAATTCTTCCACTCTACCCTGCGCTGATTAGGCCTCAACTGGAGTACTGTGTCCAGTTTTGTACACCACATTTCAGGAACGATGTGGACAAATTGGAGTGAATCCAGAGAAGAGCAACAAAAATGATTAAAGGTCTAGAACTCATGACCTATGAGGGAAGATTGAAAAAAAATAGGTTTGTTTAGCCTGGAAAAGAGAAGACCGAGGGGGGACATAACAGTTTTCAAGTATGTAAAAGGTTGTTACAAGGAGGAGGGAGAAAAATTTTTGTTCTTAACCTCTGAGGATAGGACAAGAAGCAATGGGCTTAAATTGTAGCAAGGGTGGGTTAGGTTGGGCTTTAGGAAAAACTTCCTAACTGTCAGCTTGGTTAAGCGCTGGAATAAATTGCCTAGGGAGGTTGTAGAATCTCTATCATTGGAGATTTTTAAGAGCAGGTTAGGCCAACACCTGTCAGGAATGGTCTAGATAATACGTAGTCCTGCCACGAGTGCAGGGGACTGGACTAGATGACCTCTCAAGGTCACTTCCAGTCCTGTGGCTGAGAGGAATCATAGAATCACTCTTTCATTTGAATATCTGCCTGTTATGCTGTTTCACTATTGAATGACTGAATCTTGCAGGTTGTCCATAATTTCTTGAATACTGACTGTTAAACTGATAAAATCACAGACTCCCGTGTAAGGAAATAAAACAGAGACTTCTATATTCAGATATGGTAACATTGCCAGGTGTTCTGGGAGAGAAGCTTCTTAGTGAGTGCAATGGAAGACATTAAAGTGTCCCCAGTAAAAGCTAGTCTCATTGGAGCTTAACGTGGTCTATTATGCAGCCTGAGTTGCAGATAAGTAGAAGGAGATTTGTGGTTTGCCAGTGTTAGGGAGGAAGCTCGTGTATCAGTGTCTTTGAAAGTAATGTTGAAAATGAAACACGCACCCAAGAGCGGGGACTGCGCTGTTCAGAACTTAAACAAAACTTCATTTGCCTGGACTACTATAGCTACTTAAATACTATTGGCTTAGATCTGAGGAATCAGCATAGAGGATGACATTGATGTGGAAAAAATTTACCACCTCTTCTGAAACTAGTGTTCTATAAAACAAGCCTTATGACTTTTCCTTTTAGATGAGGGCATCTGCACTCCCAATGCAGAAACATCCTTTCCAGGTAGCCCAAGCCCCTAAAGCCTACATGAAAGAGAAAATGGGTGTGATGGAATTGCGGGAAGGTGGCAGTAGTTCTTGCACTTCACCCTTAGAGCAAAGATTTTTCTGTCATTCAAATTATATTGAACAGTGTGCGGTGGCCCTCTTTGCTAGTTCAACACTCTGCATATCAGTCCGGTTTTGTAGGTAAACGTAAGTTGTGAAACCTGTTTAGCTTCTTTCGGTTGTAGCAGTTCCCTGGCAGAGCTTATTAAAAGGACTAAAACTAACTTGACCTACCTCAGCAGTGGTCATTTGTAAAGGTTTAGTTCATTTTGTCTGCTCTTCTATACTAACTCATGTCACTATTTATTTAAAAAAACAAAATCTATACCAGTGAAGACCCCAGTCAGAGATTGGGTTATTAAGTATCATATTGTACCTATGAGAGAATTCTGTTATATTTGTGAAGTTACAAACAGCAATCTACAGAAATGTCAACATCTGTGTATTATGCCTGTGGAATTCATAAACACTTAAGATTGGCCAAATCTGAGCCCTTATTTCAAATCAAGAGACGTTGTCATGTCATGACTATGCACTCCTGCTACCCTAGGGGGATTCAACTCTGACTATTCATATCAGTGGAATGCTCAAGCTTTTATGCAGATTTCTGCTGATAGACCAGACCAGCTTGCTAAAAATTCCCTATGTACTATACTGTGGAATGCTAGTTAGCTGGTAAATTGTTTCCTGTGTATCAGTGCTGCTGTTGGGAGAATTGGAGGAGGAATAGGGGAGGAAACGTTGAACCCACTTACTTTTAAATGTATCTGAATTCTTGTAATGGTGGGTAATGTGTGTGTGTGAAGGCTAAACGTGAATATAATTTTTTTTTTTACTGGTTAGAGTTCAACAGATTTCTCCTTCTAAAATTGAATTTTTAGCAGATTACACCTTTCCTAGCATGATTTTTCATTCTCTGTCTCTACATCTCAATTTTGTGACAAAGGTCAGGTTTAGAGAGGAAATGTCTCAGACAGAAGATTTGGGAGCGAAAGAAGTCTCTGTGGAAGATTGGGGAGGCAGAAGAAATGTCTGACTTTTTTGTTTCATTTCTTCTCAGTGTCCAGATGGAAGAAGGTTAGAAGGTTTGTCAAAGCAGCTAGACTGGGATGTTCGAAAGATCCAGCGCTGGTTTCGCCATCGTAGGAACCAGGACAAACCCACCATCCTCACTAAGTTTTGTGAGAGCATGTAGGTTTGTGCAGAGCCCAAAATATGGCCTCAGTTCAAGCTCCAGTTGCGTGTTGTATTTTAACTGAAATTTTTGAATTTTTAATGTAATTTGGTGTCTTTCGGTGCTATGGGAAGTGTAAAGATGTGCGTGCATCTCCTTGTCAGGATACAATGTTGCATGGGTTTTTGTCCCTGGTGTCCCCTGCAGGTTGTCTGTCTTTGGATGCCACTCAGTCTTCCGTCTGAGAAGCAGCTAGGTCAGCCTCCTTTCAGGCGAACAAAATGTCCAACTGTAGTTCAAAGTCCAAAAAACCCCCCAGTCTGTGGGCCCTGTGCTCAACTTTTCCTGGAGTTCCACTGCCTTTACTTGGCTCTGGTATCAAGTACACGAGCCTCCAGCAGTCTCTGGCCCTTCAGCATTTCCCAGGATTCCCCTTTCCTGTCTGCTCTCTGCAGCTTCTCTCTAGACTGAATCCTCTCCTCCTATTGATAACTGAACAGTCACCCAGGTCTTATCACCTGATCCTTCTTTAGTCCAACCCTCTCTTGCTGACAAGTAACTAATTAGTGCCAGGTGGAGTGACTGTGCCTAACTGGCCTTTAACTCTTTCTCACAGGTGATGGGGGGGTTCACTCCATCACAGGGAGAAAAATGCCAACCTAACAAGTTTCCACCCAGACCAATAGAGAGAAAATTAGACTGGGTTTTAGCATGCTGTTATATCAATTGATATGTGTGCCATGAGAGACCAGGACAGCTCTACAAGAATATTTATGGTCTCAATGGCCAATGATCCCTTTCTAAGAGAGGCTTGCATAGTGGACCATATTTCTCATGCAGATGGTAACACTTCACCTTGTGTATTCAACTGAGTAACTCCCCTCAAGACAAGGGTGAGCTGTCTGGACAGTCTGATTTCCTAGACAAGACACTTTCCTGAACTAACTTCGTGGCTTAGGCAATGGCACATGTTGTATGGACACTTTCTGGATTCTTGTTCCATCTCACTCTCACTTCAGTTCATTATCTTGCTCTTTGCTTCTTTCTGTCTAGGTCAGGGGTCGGCAGCCTTCGGCACGCAGCCCATCAGGGTAATCCGCTGGGGGGCCGCGAGACATTTTGCTTACGTTGACTGTCTGCAGGCACGGCTCCCCGCAGCTCCCAGTGGCCGTGGTTCGCCGTTCCCGGCCAATGGGAGCTGCGGGAAGCAGCAGCCAGCACGTCCTTGCAGCCCGCGCCACTTCCCGCAGCTCCCATTGGCCGGGAATGACAAACCGCGGTCCTTGGGAGCTGCGGGGGGCCATGCCTGCAGACAGTCAACGTAAACAAAATGTCTCGCAGCCCGCCAGCGGATTACCCTGATGGGCCGCGTGCCAAAGGTTGCCGACATCTGGTCTAGGTACTTACATGACCCCCCATTGCTGTAGTTTCTGAACACCTTTCCCTGCTCCTTCTTTGGTGGTTTCTCTTTCCCAATCACTTCCTTAATATCCTCATGTAATTCTTACCCAACATTCCCCCTCCTCCCCCTGCAAGTAAAGCTTTATATACTTAGAGGCACCCGATAAGATGAACAAATAGGAATGGGAGGAGGACTTCCCCTATATCTGTCTTAATTGGCTTGCAAGTGTAGTTTGAAACATGTTATGTGTACTAGGGCATCTGCTATGTGCCTACTGTCACATTTCAGGGCAACTGCACCTGTATTTCCCCTTAGTTGTCCAGCAGTGGCACCCACTGTCAGGCTTCTGGCCCTCTAGCCATTGCCTTTCTTGGGTGGAGATCCTCATCTGTCACCTCCTTGACCAGAATATTTCCAGGCTGAAGAGTTCCCTGCCTTCACTGTGTGTTTTTTCCAGCCTAAGCAGGCCCGCTTAGCTTCTCCCTTTAGAGTTGATACACAGTGTAATTGCAGACAGTTATAAGTTACCACACAGGACTTCCTCTGCAGGTCTATTTAATTCTTAGGTTAAAAGCACTACAGAGAAAACATTAAAATCAATAGAAGTACCTACAGTCATGCTAATAAGCTTACCAGAGATCACCCCAACTGGCTCTAACATGGCGTCTGGCAGGTGAATCCTTCAGACCCCAAAGGGCTCTCTCGTGGTCCTAAGTTCATAACAGCTTTAGCTCAGAACTAGCAAGCAGTCTTATGGGGTCTCAGTAGGCCAAGTCCTTCCAACCCTTTCCTAGGTCCCAGAGGTCCTGTCCAGTTTTTGGATCACAAGGAAGGCCCTGAGTGAGGTTCAATTCAGGCTCCTTATTGAAAAAACTGTGTTTTGTCTGTTGGTCCCTGGAGAATCCAGATTGGGTCTTTGACCTGTCCTCCTATAACAAGGGATCATCAGACAGTAGGTCCCTTCCCTCAGGGCGAAGCCTCAAAGGCTGAGTCTGTACAATTCCATATCACACACATTGTCCCAGGAAGTGTTTGAAGTTACAATCTCTGGGAAGGGTTAGGATTAGTCAGTTCCCTAGAGAAGTTGCATACAATTCCACAATAACACACACATAATTTCTTTTTAAATACAGTGGACTCCAAAGTATTGAACTTAATTCAATAATGTTAATCTCTAATTCCATAAGGTTTGTCCAGGGTATTGTCATATATATTGCACTAGATCACAATGGTTTCTTTAGAGTTGCTGCCTTAGCATATGTACATACTGAGATGTATAACTTGGCATTAACCTTGGTATGTATTTCCAAGACAATCTGTAGACTTTTTTGGAGCTATGCTGTTTAATATTTTTATTTTGATGGACAGATATTCCAAAGGGCAATATCAGTCAATTTGCCATGTATGGAGAATTACACAGTAGTGGGTGAAAACTCCACTCCTGTAACTGCCAAATTCGGTTCCATTTATAATTATTCCAGTTTTTGCTATACAAACATTAACCATACAATGCTCATTTAACTTCAAACGTTTAATTTTTTCCCTTTCTCATTTCCATTCACAGGTGGAGGTTTATGTTTTATTTAAGTATATTTTCTTATGGACTCAAATTTATCTGGTCGGTGAGTTCAGTTTGTGTGTTTTTTCTTTCTCTGCTTGCTCTGAGTGACATAATATGGGACTAAAATAGCAAGAGTTCAGTGGCCTTAGATCTTCCTTATGCTTCCTAGTCAGGACCCTTGTGTATTTTAATTTAGAGTCATGCCTTCACAAAACAGGAAAGGCTGTCAGAAATGCTAGATGACTCTCTTCTCTGATGCCAAAACAGGATGGGCCTGTCCACTCTTAAGCAGACTCTGTTTTCTCACTTGCAAGGACATAGATCCATCTCTCTGGACTGTCTTCGCACAGAGCTCTGCAAAGCTCTACATTTCCACTTTGAATTTTTATGTGCACAGTGGCATGTGATTGCATGCAAAAAAATGGCTTTCATCTCTGTGAAACCCCAGAATAAATGTAGCTTGGACCAAAGAAGCAAGGTGAAGACCTTTGAAATAGTATTGTGGTAGGGATGAAGTGATTTAATTGGCCAAAACCAGAGCATATGGGGAGAAAAATGCTAGTAAGATAATCTCTTCTTTTCACTCTAGTCACCCTGGTTTTGGGACACACGACAATGCTGGTACAACTACCCTTTTCAAGTAAGATATATATTTACCAATTCAAGGAGGATAGGTCCCATCAATGGCTATTAGCCAGGATGGGCAGGGATGGTATTCCTAGCCTCTGTTTGCCAGAAGCTGGGAATGGGCGATGGGGATGGGTCACTGGATGATTACCTGTTCTGTTAATTCCCTCTGGGGCCCCTGGCATTGGCCACTGTCGGAAGACAGGACACTGGGCTAGATGGACTTTTGGTCTGACCTAGTTTGGCCGTTTTTATGTTCTTATGTGTGATGCTCCTGTTTTCTGAAGTCCCTCAGTTTTGAGAACTGATCCCTTTGCATGTCTCCAATGTTGTTCCATGTGAAATGGTATCACATTAAATTTGTGAGATCTAAATGCCTCTCACTGCCCATAGAGCAGATGCAGTACAGGCTGCAACAAGGTAAACTTCTAGTCCATAAGTTACTGCTCTGCTCAGGAAATTTCACCTCTGAGTGTGGGGGCAGAGTTCTTCCCTGGCCCATGCAGTTCTTGGCCTTTGAGCTCAGACTGCTCACAAGAGGGTAGTTGTGATGTGGTATTTTTCATGGTGTAGACACTGGTTCATCAAACTGGACTGATCACCAGCTCATATATTTTAAAACAAATTTCCCTATCTGGTACTTAGATTATTAAAAGTAGAGCAATTTTACAAATGTAATTATATCCGTCACCATTAATTGCAGTTTTCTTTTTGCACTTCATTCAGCTCAGATAATTGTAGACAGCCAGTCAGGTTCCCCTCCTTGTTCTTCTACTTCAACAGGAGGCCACAGTTCTTAGGTTGCAAACACTGAAAGGGAATTTTATTCCTTTAAAAATAAATCTAAACCATAGACCTCTGTTGATTAAACCTGTTTTTTACAAAACATAAATTTGGGACCTTTAACTTACCCCTCTTCTACCTCCACTCCTCCAGAAGGCTGGGGCCACAGGAGAGGTGGGTTGGTTGTTAGGGGTGGGGGGAAAAGTCTATTAATGCAAATTTTGGAGTACTTTGCCTTTTAATCAAGTGTTCTGTTTTGTGTTTTTTCCAGCCCCTAATATCCAGTCTTTACTATTATTATATCATGGAGCTGGCCTTCTATTGGTCTCTCATGTTTTCTCAGTTTACAGACATTAAACGGAAGGTAAGAGAAGCCAGAATTTCACTAAACACAGGGCTAACAGAGTAATTATGTCTCTCTGGCTAGTAAAAACTGCTTAAATATAGCTATAACTGCATTTTCCTGTCACTCGTCTCTTTTCACATTCCACTTTCTTTTGTAGACCATACACAGACAGGCCTTTGGGGACTATCCTGATAAGCAACCTGGCAGCCCATCCCTATCACTCTGCAGAGGGAAGAGGGGGGAATTTATCCATATATCCCAATAGAACAGTTGATTCAATCTTTGTATACAAATATATTTTAATTAGGAGACTTACAGGAAAATATAGAAATAAAATGCTCTAAACATTTTCTAGACATGGGTGGTGAGGCTAGAATAAAGCTTTTTAGTTTTGGCAAAATAAAGAGGACTAATACTTTATGTATTATTCTATAGGGAGCATGGCTTCCCTCTGTGACTGAGCTAACCTACTTCTCACATGCTCTAGAAGTTTTTATATGTAGTGCTAAGTGATTTAGGAGCATAAGCCCCATTTTCAAAAGTTACTTGGGTGCGTAGGAACCGAAGTCCCACTGAAAGTAACTTAAGCACTTCAGAAGATGTTACCCTGCACCTCTTCTTTTGGGCTTGGCAAGTGATTTTGGAAATTCCTTGAGTCTCAGTTCATATGGGGAAGAGTCTCCTTGCTGTTCCTACGGAACACTGTGTGTCTTCCACAACACCAATGATTTTTCATTCAAATGCATTTAAAATAGACTTCTCTTTCCTAAGCTCCAATGTCTATATCTGTTAGTCACACATACATACAGTCCTCTGTTTAGTTACAAACAAATATAGAGGAGCTTAGTGAATTTTTTTGGCTTTGTTTATGTGATCAAGCAAGGCTTTCTTAACTTGATATATTTTTACTCCCTTCTGAAGAGAGAACTTCCCATCCCCAGTGAAGAAGTGGGATTCCAAGTTATTCCTCCAACCCCATAAAGCAGGTTGATATACATCTTCCCAGCCAGTTTCAGGAAGTACTGTGTTACAAAGCTAGTCACACCTTTGTCTGGGTGGCACTTATCTCACAGGTTAAATTTTGGGTATGATTTCCTGTTTTTAGTACAGTAAACAACCCATAGAGACGTAACATTAGTTGTGATTATCCGCCTGAGTAATCCCATCTTCAGCAGTCTCTCGATACACACCAAATACTCCTAGAAGATGAAGCACTGCTAGCAAGTCAGTATTGGTCTAGATAAAATGCAGAATCTGATTAGAAATTAAATCCAAACAGTTGAACCAAACAGACACTGAAAAGTACAAAGCTGAGAAGGGCATAGCACAAACTGGAGACAACTTCCTTAGACATTCTGGTCATTGTCAAGTAACAATTCAAATTGGGAGCTTCTTAGTTAAAACCCCATCAGTACAGATACATTATGCAGTCTTGGGAGAAATAAACAGGGATTGGCCACTGTAAAATATTACCCAGGATTTATTAAGCAGTGGAATTGAATTCAGGGGATGATGGTGAAGGAGAAAAAGTAGAACATTAGTGGGCAATTATCAAGAAAATAGTCATGAGACAGCAAATGTGTAAGGTAGGAAGTGAATCTTGTAAGATGTTATCATTTAAATGCTATCAAATCTGTGCTTGAGTGCCAACCTGGAGTTTCACTCTTAACTGTAATCTTAAAATTTTGCTTATGGGTTTTTACTTTTATTGAAATCTGGCTGTGTGTAAATAGATTGCTGTTTATTGTGTATAAGCGGTAAGTGATGTGACAAGAATCCTGTCTCACAGGCTCCATCCAAGCTGGATGAAACACCATAATTTGTGACTGTCAGTATGAAATGTGGTACTGTATCTAAGGGGACGCTATCAGGTTGAAATTAATAACTTCTTAAATTAAGATTTCCTGTTGCTAATAACTTTACTTTTTAGTTTTACTGTCATCTAATTTACTTTTGGCTATTAACACTAATTAGTCTTTGTATTTCACACAGTGAAAATAGAGTGGTCAGTTTCACATGTTTAGCCAGTTTCACTTATCTGTTCTTATTCTTTATGTAGCATTTTGGGCCCAGTCACTTAAACTGGGAGTGGACTGACCAATCTCTGATCAGAGTGTGCTAACAAAGACCCTATCAGACACTTTGCTGGGAGGGCCAGAAGCTTCATCTGACAATGGGGGAAATCAAGCAATTGCTGCTGGAGTATTATAGGGAGGGAAACAGAGTTACATAGCTACAGGCAACAGTGTGAGTTCAGTCTTAATGTTAAGTTTGGTGGCTAGGGAAAGGGGGAAGAATGAAGGATGTGAATGAACAGCCCCACTGCTGTTCAGCTGTACTGGAGTGAGGACGATCTGTACTGAAGTAGGGAAGAGATGAGTACAGCATGGGACCATGCATACCTGGCAGTGCTGGTGCCCACTTTCACTCTCGCAGTGGGAGAAATGGGCTGTGTCCCAGAGGAAGAGAAGCTGACAGCCAGGTAATGTTGAAATGAGGGACAGTGCAAGAAGAATCTTGAGCTCCTGGAGTACATTCCCAACGTATTGTGATGGCGCACGGGGTCATTGTAGTGAGTGTCTTCTAGTCTCCAGCATGTCCCTGGGTGTTACTTTAATTCAACTGAAGAACTCAGGGAGAGCCCTAAGAAATACTTTAATTCCTCACCCTTTCCCACTTTCACGCTGGTCATGGGGTAATAGGAAATTCAGGCAGGGAGACAAGAGTCTGAAAAAAATCATATCTCAACTTTAAACTTTCTTGACACTATTTTTTAAATCCTTAAAATTATGTATGTAAATGGTGGTACTATAAAAGTTTAGAATGGAGCCACAAAAGGTTCCACAAGTACAAGGACTGTTGATTAGAGAAATAAATGAAAAGATACTTACTTGAAGGAACCAAGCCTCTTTGGGTAACTTGTTTAAACAGTGAAGTTTGATTTAGCAGCAATCATGTTTAACTAAACCTGGTCTTGATCCATTAGAGGGGCTTATACAGAAGAGCCTTGCTAAGGTTTGATTTGGGCAATCCCGGGTTTCATTGTTAAGTGAGAGAAAATATTGTGTGGAGGTTAAAACCCAGGACAGATAGATCTATTCCTAGGTCTGCCACTGACTAATTTGTGTCTCATTGGGCAAGGTATTTTACCTCTGAACTTCATTTTCCTCATCTCTAACATGACATAGATAATACTGTTGTGGGTGGTGTGAAGCTACGCTCATTAACGTTTGTAAAATGCTTTGAGAGCTTTGGATAATAAAAGGTCTCCTGGGCTACTATATTTACATTGACTGGTCATTAGTATCCATAAAATAGTGACAATCCCAAATGAGGTATGTATAGAAGTCAAATCTCCATATTGTAAATTCAGAGCGAGTCCTCATGGGTACCTTAATGCCAAAGCAGGTCAGTTGAATAAAAGTTGGTGCTAACTGGCATTTCCAGGAGCTGTGACATTCACTTGCAGTTGAGCAGCAATCCAAAAGATGTGGGAATTATTTCTACCTTAGAAATCAATGACAAGATTTCCGGTCTTATCTTTACAACTGAATGCCTCGCTGAACAGGATGAGCAAGGGGCAGAGACGGTAGCAATGATTTAAAAAAATGATCCATGTGAATAGCAGAGTGATGGCTGGTCATGATCACTAAAATCTAATTCCACTCTGCTGAGTTTTAGGCATTGGCTTAGTGTTTTGTCCTTGGAAAACAAACTCTCAGTTCAGAGGAAACCAGCAGTTTATCACTCTTGCTCTATAAAGTGCAAAGTAGCAAATTGTCCCAATTCTTGTATTGACTTTGTCGCCCCCTCCCCCCACCCAAAATTAGTCTGTAATTTCTGGATTTGTTCTGTCCTGAAATACAAAGTCAAGCATGCTACAGTAGATCTTGCAGCTGCAGAAATGGAGAGAGAAGCAATTGGGGCACTGTTTTTTATTCATTTTAATAAAGAATTCAGCACTACAAAATTGGATTAATTCCCCACTTGAAATGCCTTTACAAAGATGCAAATACAGGATGTAGATATTGGGTGGGGGGCTATGTCAGAAAATTGGGCCCATTTTTTGTGCTGTAGAATTTTAATGGACTGAGTTGCTGTTACTGTATTGCCGGGCATGCCCTGGTGTATGGATCATGCATTGCCTCTGCTTGCCTTACTTCAGGTGGACTTTTCCCAGTTGATAGCAGTAATATCCGGTCTATTTCTTATTACTCATGTCAGTGATTTCTAGAGTGGACCTTAGGGGTACATCTACACGGCAATCAGAAACCTGCAGCAGCAAGTCTACAGACTACGGCAGTAAAAACAGCCATGTAGGTGTTTTGTCTTGGGCTGAAGCTCGGGCTCTGAAGCCCACCCGCCTCCTTGGATTTCAGGGCTCAAGCCTGAACACAGCTATTTATGGTGCCACATCTCAAGTCTGTAGACCCAGGCTCTGATACTCACTGCTGCTTGCCGTGTAGACATATGCTAGCAATGCAGTCATCCCAAAGCAGGGAGAGTCAAAGTGCAGGCCGGATGTTGGCCTCTGGAGTTTTACAGTGCGGCCTGCAGATGTACTTATCTTTGCTACAGAGCTGCAGCCCAAGGAGACTACTGTAAACCCCAGCATGCAATGTTTCCTCTTGATTGAAGCAAAACTGTTAATCACGATGCAGCATGCTGGGACCTGTAGTCTCTGTGGTCTGCACCTCCCAAGTAAAGATGATTGTGGCTGAAATCTGCTCTGCTTTTTGCAAACAAGGAGCTTGAGAGTCTGACCTAAAATTACCATACGGCCATTTTTTGGTCAGTCCTGGTGCCCCTGTTCTAAGCCTCTGTGATCATTTGGCTGCCAAAGATCCCTCACATTTCATCTTCCCCTTTCAGGATTTCCTGATCATGTTTGTCCATCACTTGGCTACAATTGGACTCATTACATTTTCCTATATGAATAACATGGTGCGGGTGGGAACTCTGGTGCTATGTCTACATGATGCCTCAGACTTCCTCTTAGAGGTAAGTTTGCCTGCTGCTTCCTGTCTGAGCTTTGCATCCCTAATGACAAAGGAGCACACTCTTGAGGCAAGAGGATAAAACCTAGCCTCTCCCCTTTCACCCCTCACGTCCCCACACAATCCAGGCTGGATGGCGCATAAACACGCACTGCTGACTCCACTCTGTTGGCTTTTCCCCCATGACATCTCCCAAGTTGATAATAGTCCTTAAATGTTCCAAACTCCTTGGTGACTTAGTGGCTTGAGTGCTCCAGAACTGTTTTCCATGTGATCAAATGATTGTGTCGGGTGAATGCTTTTTTAACACTTCGTGTTTTTTCTCAGGCTGCAAAGCTGGCCAATTATGCCAAGTACCAGCGCCTGTGTGATGCCACCTTCATGCTCTTTGGTGTTGTGTTCATAGTCACTCGACTGGGTATTTACCCTTTCTGGTAAGTACCTGGATCTTTCTGAATAGGGTCAAGTATTTGTTCCTTCCCTCCTCTAAAGGCAGCCTTTGTATTAGGGATCTTCTCACTCATTACAGCCAGCCCCTCAGGGCGGCATGAAGCTGCATCCCTCCCAAATGTTGCTCAGGAGCAGCGCTTTGAGGTTTTGAGGCTTTGAGGTTTCTTCATGTTTTGTCATCCCCTTGTAGGGGCACCCCTAGGGTGAGCAGAGAGTCCAAAAGTGCAGCTGAATGCCACCCCCAACTGCAGGGTGAGAACAATGCTGATCAATTGCAGCCTACTCTCCCAGCCAGTAACTGCCAGATATTCTACAAATCAGGCTTGTCTACACAGGAAACTAAGATGACTAAAATAAAGGTCTGAAGTTAAAGCACCCCTAAAACCTTTGTGGATTTGGAGGGTTAAGCTTCAGTAAAAGCCACTTTACTTCTGACTGAGAGCATTCACCCAGCAATTTAGTGTGCATTAACTTCATACCATTAGTAAATTTGTCCAAACTTTCCTGAGTGTCCCTGTGTAGACAAACCCATAGAACCAAAGGTGGTTTGTGTCTTGTGATTTTAAGATCTTGTAAAAGTTGAGATGCCAGTGAGGCACATCCTCCCTGAGGCAAGGTTCAGTTTGTGACCCTCTGCTTTATGGTCATCCAAAGTACCTAGCTGGTCTCAGAAGACTGTCTGCCCTGACTCCATGTTCTAGCTGCGTAGAGCTTGAAATAGGTATTGGGGTATTTTTGGATTTAGAAATCTTAGCTAAGATGTTTGTAATCAATCATTCCGTAATGAGATTCCCCTCCTGTACACACACACGTGGACAAAGTCAGACTTGGTGGGATTTTTTTTGCTGATGATTGTATTTGTCCATGTCTTGTTTTCCTTGGGAAGGTGTCTTGTAAGGTCTGCTACACCTGGGTTTGTCATTGTCCTACATCCTTATTTTGTAAACAGCAGAGGCCTACTTCCCCTCTCTTAGGATGTATTTCTGGGGTAGGATAAGCTCCTATTTAGTTTTAATTTTGTCCCTGTTGCAGAGGCACCAAGGGCCCTTGGATAAGCATCCCTATTTATTTTTGTATAGCTCCAAACAAATATAAAGGGGTCTAGATAGGGGAAATGTCGGTCACCTCTGCCTGCCACAAATTATGCTCCCTTCAGAGGGGCGGGAGTTACTGCTTTACACTGACAAATGAGACTATCCTCTCTGTGCTCTTCACCCCATTTTCTGACATGATGCAATGTGCTCTCTGGCACCACCCTGACACTCAATGTGTCTTATAAATCTTTAATGTGGTTTCCACTGGCTGTAATGTAATTCCTCAGCTCCATAGGGAGAACTTGTGAGTCTCCGGTTGCATCTGAAGGTGCTATGCTATTCCACTCAGTACAGGTTCCCTTCCCTGATCAGTGATGTAATGACATGAAACTGCATACTGATTCCACCACAAGCTGTTTCCTAGGTAACCATTATTTTTTAACTGCAACTAAGGCTCTTGATTCCCTCCCTGAAAAGTTAATTTCTCACTTTTTCAATAAATGCTGAAAGCAAAGTGATCTTTAAAAAAATCTCTCTGCAATCTCCCCTAGTGACTACTTTATAAACAGTCATCAAACTGCTCTATTAAATTCCTTAAGTACTGCCAATAAATCCCAGTGAAGAGAACAATGCCATAGCCATCTTCAAGGAGGCACCTGGCTTTGACCCACTAGTTGGTTTTCAATTCCTTTGACTTGAGAGAAGGGACAGAGGAAAAGGCTAGGAGCAAGGGAACAGCAGCTTCACTGTCAAAAATTCTTCAAAGCCCCCTGGTGGCAAAATTCCTTCCTGACCTTTACATGTGGTCAAGATCATCCATGCATGTGAATAAGGCTCATCTCTCCACTCAAAGCCATGCATACATCCCAAACAGCATTGGTGATCCAAGCAATTGCCTTCTATTCCTCTGATGCCATTGTGAATGCTGATCGTACCCTGGAGAAGAGGATGGGGAGCGGATTTTTATATTTAACCTAAATTCTGAGTCTCCACATCTTCTCCTATTGCTGCTTAATTCAAGTGACTTTAACCCAAGTCCAGTTTCCAGCCTCTCTCCACTGTGCAAGGGACAGTATATCAGGGGCATCACACTATGAAAAGAGGAAAGCAATAGAAGCTTAAATAGGACAGAAACCTATTATTTATCTGCCCAGTCAGCTCAGTTCAGAGTTGGAAACTGGGAATTCTAGTCAAGCAGCAAAGCAGCCAATCTAACAAGCGCCTTGATTTTCTTTCAGGATCTTGAATACTACCTTGTTTGAGAGCTGGGAGCTGATTGGTCCTTATCCTTCATGGTGGTTGTTCAATGGACTGTTGGTAACCCTGCAGGTTCTGCACATCATCTGGTCCTGTCTCATCATTCGCATTGCCTACAAGGCCCTGATGCGAGGAAAGGTAAGGGCGCCTGTGGCTGGGCTGGCTCCTCTCTCACATAAGTGCTGAGGGGATCAGGGCATCTGTTTGAAAATCAGAGGGAGCCTTCTGCATTGTTCAGTGAGGCCAGTGCTGGCTCCAAGGTAAGGGGTAGCAGGTTTGCTGCTTCTGTGAGTGACTCACTTCCTCTAGGGATGTCCTGGTCAGTTAGGCTTGGCAGGCTCTAGCACCCACGTGGCCCAAGTGTATACACAGGGAGGCACACACTCCTTGATGGTCTGGCCATACAAGTGAATAGTGCTGTCTGGCCTGCTCAAATGCTTGAATGACATCATGCAGTTCAGTTTAGTTTGTGCATTGCTCTGCTTGTTCTGGTAACTTGATCAAGGCTTTTGCCTTTCCTCTTGTGCAGCTTGAAGACCAGTTGCTCTGGAGTAAGAGGTGGGGAAGGTTGTGCTCCCTGGTTTAATCTGGAGCTGCCTAGGAGCCTCTAACTATCTTGGGGAAATTGTCCATGTTACAAAATCCAACCTTACCGACATTTTAGGGTGACATGAGCTCAATATCTGGATTCAGAGTAGCAGCCGTGTTAGTCTGTATCCGCGAAAAGAACAGGAGTACTTGTGGCACCTTAGAGACTAACAAATATATTTGAGCATAAGCTTTCGTGGGCTACAGCCCACTTCTTCAGATGTATAGAATGGAACATATATTGAGGAGATGTATATACGCATACAGAAAGCATGAAAAGGTGGGAGTTGTCTTACCAACTCTGAGAGGCCAATTTAAGTAAGAGAAAAAACTTCTGAAGTGATAATCAAGATAGCCCAGTACAGACAGTTTGATAAGAAGTGTGAGAATACTTACATGTAGGAGAACACTTTAACCTGTCTGGTCACTCAGTAACAGACCTGAGGGTGGCAATTTTGTAACAGAAAAGCTTCAAAAACAGACTCCATCGAGAAACTGCTGAACTTCAATTGATATGCAAACTATATACAATCAACTTAGGCTTGAATAGAGACTGGGAATGGCTGAGCCATTACAAACATTGAATCTATCTCCCCATGTAAGTATTCTCCCACCTTTTCATGCTCTCTGTATGTGTATATATATCTTCTCAATATATGTTCCATTCTAGGCATCCGAAGAAGTGGGTTGTAGCCCACGAAAGCTTATGCTCAAATAAATTTGTTAGTCTCTAAGGTGCCACAAGTACTCCTGTTCTTCTTTCAATATCTGGAGCTCACTACAGTAATAACCCAGGACTAGGGCTGTCTGTGCATATCCCAACAGTGCAACAAGGTAATCCAGGTGAGGTTGGCATGGTAGGCTACTGGAAACGTAGTGGGACCTGCTGACAGTAGGCTAGTGGGATTCTGTTTATAGTGTCCAGTTTCAGTGTGCAGAACGTTCTGGTTAGAATGAATTCCTGATGGATAAGGGGACGGCAGCTCTTCCTGTAAGAGGGAAAGATGCTGCTCTCTGCTGCAGGCCCAGTTGCCTCAGCGAGGAGGTACGTGTAAGTGTAGTTGTTAGTGTTTGTCCTAGGAGCATACTGTGCTCTCCCACTTGGAGCTTGTGCCTGTCGCGCCACTTCACTCAAAGATAAGCATTTCTTGGCCTGTCTACCACCCCAGCCAACTCGTAGAATAAAAATAAAAGGCCTTGGAGCTTGGCTCTTGGAGCTGCCGTCCTGTCCCCAGCACATCAAAGCCTAGATGAGCTGTTACTGGCCTGGACTCTGATGCTAGTGCTGCTTTTTTGGGTTATACTGGAGTTCCCAGGATTCTTGCCAGGTCTGCTTATGGAGGGGCGACTCTGCTTCATCAAAGACATGATGCTTTGGAACAGAGTGCTGCGAAGTCCTTCCATATGCCTTGAAAGACATGACAGGGAGGCAGCCTGAACTACCTCCTTCTGGCTCTGATGGTCATCCAGGGAACAGAAGGAAAATTTCAAGTTGTGGCTTTTAGATAAATGCTCTGTGAAGAGGGATGCTTGTACCAGACACAATCCATGGGCTTCTAGCACAGTTTCTTTTCCCCTGTTGCTGAGGATTTCCAGGCAGCAGGGGGGGGTGGAAGAGACCAATCCACAGGCATTTGACTAGTAATAGGCCCTGAGTAGCTTGCTGTCAAGTTCTTCCCCATTGAATCAGTGGTTTTCAGGCCAGTGGCTGAAGGCTGGAGTACTTTGATTATCTTGGCTTCTGCTCCCCATTTTTTCCCATTTGTGTCATGGCTGGAAGCAGCTTCCTTCAGAGCCAGGGAGTGCTGTTTGATCCTCCACCAGAAGGGGTAGCTAGACAGTAACACAGATGTTTGCGCCACCCTAGCTATTTGGGAACTAAGCCTGAATCCCACTTGTGGCTGCATTTTCACTGCCTATAGACTATTGGGCTGGTCTATTTGTAGGGAACTTGTTTAGCCTAAAGGAATATTTGAAGCAGAGTTCTCTGGCAATGTGTGTTGCGGGAGGGCCTTCTGAGGGTTGGGGAAGGAGCATGTTGCAAGGTGTGTGTGTGTGTGGTCTATTATCATTTGTTACTGTCTTCCATGGCTGCTGCTAGTTTCCCAGTACGGTATCTGTCTGTGTAGCTGTCCCCACACCTGGAGGTCTATATCTCTCTCCTCTCCTTGCTTTTCTCTCCTGACCAGGTGACCTAGCCAGGAAAGGACTAGAGCCTGCCTCTGTACTCTCCACTCTTTTCTCACTCCTTTTCTCTGTGCCAGATTGGAGCTGGACAGTTTCATCCCTTGCATGTAAGTGTAATCTGTGCTTTTGCTTGTAGAGTGGACCATATGTGTGTCTCTTTTTCTCTCTCAGCTTTAAGACACAAATACAAAACTGTGAGTCTGAAAAGCTGTTTGGCTTCAGATGGGCTGCATTTTGCAGCTTCCTTTAAACTGCCTGCCTCACTGTGAGTTGCTCCCAGGCAAGGTGTGGTTACAGATCACAGGAAGCTAAGGTGCTGGTTTGTCTAGCGGCTAGAACAAGGGACTGAGAGCCTGTTCCCAACTCTGCCATAGACTGGCTGTGTGACTGTCATTGGCCAGTGTATAAAAAGGTGATTCTGCACCTCCTAGATTAAGCTTGCACATGCAGCTGGCCTGTCGAAACCCAGCCTGGAAATCATTAACTGGTACTGGCTTTCTGCCAAATTTTTCCATTTGTCAGGAAACTTGCTCTCAGAGTCTGTTTTGAGTCTGTTTGCCCAACTCAGAGTAGGCAGGGCTGAGCCTGATCCTGTACTTTGCTGGCATGTTAGTCACCGAGAAACTGCTTTGCCCGCTGTATACCTGGGGCTGTTAGTTCCAGACTCCCAGGTACAGGGAGCTTCCCTTGGGCTGTGCAAGGGTAAGGCAGTGCTATACAGGCAATGGGGAAATAAGGAGACAGCTCACCTCTTTCAGCACCAATGGCTTTATAGCTGTGGCATTTAGCCAGTTACTGGGATACTTGCGTGTGATTAAATTTGAGGTGGTGAACTTTTCGCATTGTTGTTTGCAGTGTTGTAGCTGTGTTGGTACCAGGATGTATAAGACAAGGTGGATGAGGTAATCCCTTATTGGACCAACTACTGTTGGTGAAAGAGACAAGCGCTTGAGCTCCTCAGAGCTGCTCATCGGGTCTGGTCATCTCTGTGGAGCTCGAAAGCTTGTTTCTTTCACCAACAGAAGTTGGTCCAATAAAAGATATTTCATCACACACCTTGTCTTTCACATTGTCGTGCATCATTTGGCATTATGCTGATAATACACTGCCCCCTTGTGGTAAACTTTAAAGAGCGATTACCAAGAAAGTGCATGGTTGACTTCTCTAGTCTTCAGACTTTGTTCTGAAATTGTACATCAGACTCTCTCCCTGGCCAATACCCTGTAAAGCATGGAAAGAAATTTTGGAGGATTCTAAGCTTCACATGCAAACTAGATAGATCCTATGATCATAAGACCTAAGAGTGCCCATCTGTAGAGATGTAAATTATAGAGCCTCTCTGATTATAGATGCTTTCTGCATTCCTAGTGTCATTTGCAGGACTATGAATTAACCTTTCCCTTCTACAGACCACCATTCAAATGTACCTTGGCTCACAAATTAAGAGTTTGATGTGTACACCCATTCCTGAAAACAGGGGTTCCCAAAATGTGGTAAAGATACCACTGGTGGAACATGTGCTTGACATTTCATCAATGCACTTCACAATAACTTTTTACAAAGGTGGTACATGAATCAATAAAGTGTGGGAACTGATGTCCTAGATAACTAATCCACCGTGTAGTTCTCTGTAAACAGAGGCTCTAACGAGGGAGGCATCTTACGCAAATGGTGATGTGCTAAATGGGGCCAGTTCCTTTTTGAA
This sequence comes from Terrapene triunguis, assembly GCF_002925995.2. Taxonomy (NCBI): domain Eukaryota; kingdom Metazoa; phylum Chordata; order Testudines; family Emydidae; genus Terrapene; species Terrapene triunguis. The sequence goes on from NW_020664992.1 coordinate 2,151,404, forward strand.
ATAAAACATCAGTACTTTCGAGCAAACCTTAAAAACAAACACAAACTCATCCCTTTAGCAACTAAAACCGATGCTTCTTCCCACCTCCTGCTGATTACCAAAAGGTGTCTGAACAAGCTGGTAACTCATAATTTAGTGTTAGAAATATTTGTTTTAATTTGCCATTTGGAAAGGCACCCTTTATAATCTGTGCTATAATTTAGCTACTTGAAGAAGGATCAAACAGCAATATATTGCTATGGGCTCCTTCCATGGATCTGAAAGAACTTCAGCAACACACCCATGTGAGGAGAGCAATAATACTGAATTGGAAGTGCAAAAGTTAGCTTGGCCAAGGCTGTACAGCAAATCAGAGTGCTGGAAAATAACACATCTCCTGACTCAGTCCCCTATTCTGAATTCTGTACCTCGCTCCCTATATGTGGTTGGAAGGTCCTGCTTGTGAGGTTCAACTTTAAATAATTCAAAGAATATAATATAGGGGGCAACTCTGCACTGGTTGATCAGATAGACAAGACCTCTCTAATGGCTGTTTCCTGTGAATTTGTAATCTTTCCTCCACCCCTACCTTTGATTTTAAACTTTCAGGTATCAAAAGATGATCGCAGTGATGTAGAGAGCAGCTCTGAAGAGGAGGACATGACTTCAAATAGCACAAAAGGAATCTTCAGCACTTCAAGCAATGGTGCCAATCGGATTAATGGTCATGTGGCTAGTGCCCAATGGGCAGAAGAGGAGTAAGGCCGGCGGTGGTCTCCAGCAAACACGGACTTGTCTCTAAATATCTAGATGTGTTGCACTCCACATTCCTAAGTGATCTTTAATCAAGATACCCCTTCCCTCAAAAAACATCCATCAAATTGGAGATGGGCACAATCCAGACCAGTCTAAAGTTTCACACCACAGAAGGGACCGAGCCAATTACTAGTGCAAAAACAAAGATGCAAATTTCACTTTTTAAAGAAAATAAGCCATTTTGTATTTAATAGTCTCCTAGACCCATCTCTAATATTATTTGCAGAAGTATTTTTGTGTGTGACAAACTGGTTTTTACGAAGATCAACTCAAGCTTGATGGGATGGACATTGACTGTGGACTGGTTATGGTACCATTCCAAAAATGTTTCTTGACCCAGTGCAAGTTCAGTCTGTTTTCTTGATGCACTCCAGGATCCATTTAGATTGTGTGGTCTAGTATCACTCAGATACATCATGCTGTAAGCTGCCCAGGCTGTAGCACAGAAGTTTTTTTTAAATCATGTTTAAATTATCAGTCCTGCTGTGACTGTGTTACAGCCATGCATTGAATCAGATTGTGATGGACAAAGCATGTTTTAACTTGCCATTTGGATGCTATGTGCTAAAGAGATTATAGTTTATAATCTGTGCTGTTAAGATGGACCAAGTGGTATTTGCTGCCTATTGTGGTGCTGAAATGCCCATCCAAAGTCTTAAAAATGTTGCACTCCTGACCCTAACTTAGAAAACTATCACAGCACATGCATACCTGCAACTCGTGAATTTTACAGGAGTTATGGGATGTGGTTGGTTAGATTTATAAGACAGGCCATTAGCCAAAGATGGAGCAATGCTGGTGGGTTATATTAACTTTCCACACAGGCAGAGTTTGCAGCCCTGCCTGTGTGTTTTTTAAGACAGAAGTGAGCATTGCTGCAGCTGCCTTTCCAGCCCACTGACTTCTGAAATCAGGACAGCAGAGGCTTCACTTCTTTCTTTACTCAATGGTACTTCAGGGGCAATGGAAGACACCTGAATGTGTCATAATCATGTGCAGGACTTCAGAAATTTCTTGAGTTATTTTATACAATTGTTTACTCTTATCTGATTAAAAAAAGCTTCAGAAACTGGTCTGACTTGCATTTTTACTGCACTTCTCTAAGAAGGCTTTGTAAACTTCTCACCTTGACATATTGAGCAAGTTTGGCATATAAATAAGAACTCCTATACACTGCAGAAAGTTGTAGTATTGCTCTTCTTGTTGAGTTGCTTCTAAACCAGTGAACCCCCTAATACCCTAGGCAGAATGGTGCTGGTAGGAACAGCTGAATCAAATGAGAGAGAATACTGTTGTTTAAGATTCTGTGCTTCACTTAAGTGCCAGCTAGGATGCTTGGACCACAGGTCAAATGAGCTTTAATCAAGTGTCATGCTCTTCTCTCTCTCTCACACACACATTTGGAAAATTATTCACTGTGTGCAAAGCTCGACAAATTACCTTCATGAATATTTTCATTAGCCCTAGCTCCAATAACTTCTATTCAGTGTCCCTAAATTGCCCCAAAGTTAGTGTACCTCACTGAACTTCCTTCTTGGGCTGAACTTTCACTATGCATTCTACTCAAGTATATCTATGGCAAGAGAACCTTGTGTGTACTGGGGATCAAGCTTACATTTATCAATGTAGAGTTCAAATTTGAGTTTTTTAAAGCAGATACCTAATACCACTTTATTTTCTTGGAGTAGACTTAGTTTTAGTTCATCCATTCACAGCAGTTAGTAATCTAGGTTTAATTTTCTTTGACTCTTCATACAAGTTTTATCCTAAATCCCTGTATCCTTATACTTGTGTAAAGCCTCCATCTTCTTAGTTGTTCCACTCAACCAAAGTAAGATGTTTTCTTTCTGGAAGATGGTCTCTGCATTTCCATTACCATGCCTAGTATGGCCAAATGCTTTTCCAAGTAGCCTTTGCCAAATCTACTTCCACTTCATACGATCTTTAGAGAAATACTTACACATACTTCAATTAAGGAAATTCTAAAGTTAATAAGAGGAACTGGCAGCTGCTGCTTCACCTGTTTTATAGCACTGTTATTTTAGTAGCATTGAGATAAAACAGCCCAAAGTCTTGGTGCTCAGACCAGAATCTACAGCAAACTCCATTGTCCACAATTTTTTTCCAAATAAAGGAAAGTTCTTGTAAGAATTTGCCACTTTTAATCTCAGAACTGTCTAACATTGAAATGAAACTCCACAAATTAAGCTTGTGGAAGTGAGTGTCTGGCAATAGGGAGGAGGACTCATGACTATCAAATTCATGCATTTCTGGATGGTTTGGTGACTGGAAGACTTTACTGTGGATGTCAAACCATTGGTTACAAAATCTAATTCGCTTGGGAGCAGGACTCAGTCCAAAGCTGTCCCAGAAATTTGCTCTCCACTTCCTCAGTTTGAGTCTACACTAGGAAATTAGGTCAGTATAACTATCACTCAGCAGTGTGAAAAATCCACGCCCCTGAGCAATGGAGTTAAACTGTCTACACCAGGAGTTAGGTCAATGGGAGAATTCTCCTAGACTACATCTACATTATAGGTGGGATCCACACTCTGACATCAATCCACTGGCAGTTGATTTAATGGGTCTAGTGAAGACCCACCAAATCTACAGCAGATTCCTCTCCAGTCGACCCCTGAACTTTATGCCAGATGAGAAGAGTAAGGTAAGTCAACAGGAGAGTTTCTCCTGTCGACCCCTCGCTGTGTAGACCCCACGGTAACTCAACCTACCCAGACATCTGTTGGGAAAATAACACAGCAGGGCACAGATTATCCAACAAGTTCTTAGAATGTATTAGAGACAATTTTTTATTTCAGAAGGTGGAGAAAACTAATGGGGGGAGGATGTACTAGATTTGATTTTTGACAAATAGTGAGGAACTGGTTGAGAATTTGAAAGTGGAAGACAACTTGGGTGAAAATGATCATGATTCTAAGGAATGGTAGGAGGGAGAACAGCACACTAAAGACAATGGATTTCAAGAAAGGAGACTTTAGCAAACTCCGGGAGTTGGTAGGTAAAATCCCATGAGACGCAAGTCTAAGGGGGAAAAACAATTGAAGACAGTTGGCAGTTTTTCAAAGAGACATTATTAAGGGCACAAGAGCAAAACTATCCCACTACATAGGAAAGAGAGGAAGTAGGGCAAGAGACCACCCTGGCTTAACCAGGAGATCGTCAGTGATCTAAAACTCAAAAATAAAGAGTCCTACAAAAAGTGGAAACTTGGTCAAATTACAAAGGACAAATATAAACAAATAACAGGGACAAAATTAGAAAAGCCAAGGCACAAAATGAGATCAAACTAGCTAGGGACTTAAAAGGAAACAAAAAAACATTCTACAGATACATTAGAAGCAAGAGGAAGACTAGGGACAGAGTAGACCCGTTACTCAACGAGGGGGGAAAAGACAACAGAAAATGTAGAAATGGTGGAAGGCTTAATTACTTCTGTGTTTCAATTTTCACCAAGAAGGTTGGTGGCGACTGGATGTCTAACATAGTGAATGCCAGTGAAAATGAGGTAGGATCAGAGTCTAAAATAGGGAAAGAACAAGTTAGATGTCTTCAAATTACCAGGGCCTGATGAAATGCATCCTAGAATACTCAAGGAGCAGACTGAGGAGATATCTGAGCCATTAGAAATTATCTTTGAAAAGTTTCAGAATAGCAGCTGTGTTAGTCTGTATCCGCAAAAAGAACAAGAGTACTTGTGGCACCTTAGAGACTAACAAATTTATTTGCATAAGCTTATGCTCAGTCTCTAAGGTGCCACAATTACTCCTGTTATCTTTGAAAAGTCATGGAAGACAGGAGACATTCCAGAAGACTGGAAAAGGGCAAATATAGTGCCCATCTATAAAAAGGGAAATAAGGACAACCCCGGGAATTACAGAGAAGTCAGCTTAACTTCTGTACCCAGAAAGATAATGGAGCAAATAATTAAGCAATCAATTTGCAAACACCTAGAAGATAAGGTGATAAATAAGTCAGCATGGATTTGTCAAGAACAAATAGTGTCAAACCAACCTGATAGCTTTCTTTGACAGGGTAACAAGCTTTGTGGATGGGGGAGAAGCGGTAGATGTGGTATATCTTGACTTTAGTAAGGCTTTTGATACTGTCTTGCATGACCACCTCATAAACAAACTAGGAAATACAACCTAGATGGAGCTACTATAAGGTGGGTGCATAACTGGTTGGAAAATAGTATCAGGGGGTAGCCGTGTTAGTCTGTATCTACAAAAACAACAAGGAGTCTGGTGGCACCTTAAAGACTAACAGATCTGTTAGTCTTTAAGGTGCCACCAGACTCCTTGTTGTTTTTGGTTGGAAAATCATTCCCTGAGAGTAGTTATCAGTGGTTCACTGTCATGCTGGAAGGGCATGAGTGGGGACCTCCAGGGATCGGTTCTGGGTCTGGTTCTGTTTAATATCTTCATCAACGATTAGGATAATGGCATAGAGAGTACACTTATAAAGTTTGCAGATGATACCAAGCAGGGAGGGGTTGCAAGTGCTTTGGAGAATAGGATCAAAATTCAAAATGATCTGGACAAACTGGAGAAATGGTCTGAATAGGATGAAATTCAATAAAAACAAATGCAAAGTACTCCACTTAGGAAGGAACAATCAGTTGCACACATACAAAAGGGGAAATGATTGCCTTGGAAAGGGATCTGGGGGTCATAGTGGATCAAACTAAATGAGTCAACAGTGTAATGCTGTTGCAAAAAAAGCATACATCCCAGAATGATGATTTAGCAGGAATGTTGTAAGCAAGACACCAGAAGTAATTCTTCCGCGCTGATTAGGCCTTAACTGGAGTATTGTGTCCAGGTCTGGGTGCCACATTTCAGGAAAGATGTGGACAAATTGGAGAGAAGAGCAACAAAACTGATTAAAGGTCTAGAAAACATGACCTATGAGGGAAGATTGAAAAAAATTGTGTTTGTTTAGTCTGGAAAAGAGAAGACAGAGGGGACATAACAGTTTTCAAGTACATAAAAGGTTGTTACAAGGAGGAGGAAGAAAAATTTTTGTTCTTAACCTCTGAGGATAGGACAAGAAGCAATGGACTTAAAGTGCAGCAAGGATGGGTTAGGTTGGACATTAGGAAAAACTTCCTAACTGTCAGAGTGGTTAAACGCTGGAATAAATTGCCCAGGGAGGTTGTGGAATTTCCATCATTGGGGATTTTTAAGAGCAGGTTGGACAAACACCTGGCAGGGATGGTCTAGATAATACTTAGTCCTGCCTTGAATGCAGGGGCTTGGACTAGATGACCTCTTGAGGTCCCTTCCAGTTTGACTCCCGCTACATTATTCAAGTAGCTTGCATAGCATAGGTCAACTTACCGCGGTAGTGTAGACATAGCCTTATTGACCTAGCTACTGCCTCTCAGGTAGGTGGATTACCTACGCTGCCTGGAAAACCCCTCCAATCCGTGTAGGTAAAGTCTCCATTGAAGCATTACAGGGGGGCAGCTACAGTGTTTTAAGTGTAAACAAGCCCTCAGTCTCCCTCAACCTGCAGCTATTCAGTTTGCTGGCCGGGGAGAGGAGAATTTTAGAAGAACAGGTCAAGGCAGACATCCCCACTGTGAAGGGTTTTGAGTAAAATTGTGTATTGGTGTTGATTTAAATGACTTGCTCCTTCACCCAGGTGGTTCTAGTCACATATTGACAAGAGGATAAATAAGTAAAATATTTAATTATCACATGATCAAAACATGCTTACACAGAGTTACTTTGTAACCTCTGGCTAGTGCAGAGAAACAAGACACCTTAGTGTGGGGAGGAACACCCCGGATGATCTAAGCTAGCCCTCATCTGTGATCTGGAAGGGCTGCCCTTGCTACCTGATTACTGCAGCAGAAGTCATCGCAACACAGCCTCCGCGTTGCTCATTAAGTGTCTCTCCGCCTGCGGGCCGGTCAGCCGGGGAGCAGCGTTCAGTCTTCCACGGTCCCTGGGTCGAGCTGGTTCTGGTCGAGCTGCTTGAGGGCTCGCTGGCGCTGGAAGTACCGGTAAGCTCTGGCGCTGCAGAGATAGCCCCCGTAGACGGTCAGCAGCATCATGGAGCCGGAGAAGGCCTTGTACCCGAAGTCCGCCAGCTGCTTGGCGGAGACCATCCTCGCCCCTGAAAAGCACAAGGCCGGTCGGTCTCAGGCACGCGGCCCCCACCCGCCCCGACGGGGGGCCGGCACGGAGGGGGGGGGGGGGCTGCCGGCCAGAGCACGCGGAGCGCAGCCCCCGCCCCGACGCGTGGCGAGCCTGTGGCCGCCCGAGGCCCCGGTGGCTGCCCATGGCCGCGGGCCCCCGAGACGCGGCGGCCACGCCCGGCGCGCAGCCGAGGGCCGGTCCAGGGCGGACACTGACCGCGGCTTCCCACCGCCACCCCCGTCCCCGCGAGACGCTGGCGGCGGCGCCACGAGCGGCAGGGCGGGGCCAGCTCCCCGCGCGACCGTCACCTGCTGCCGGGGGCGTCTCAGAGACGTGGGGGTCGGTTGCTGTTCCGGGTCGGACGCCTCGGGCTCAGCCCCCTACCTACCCCAGTGACCTTTCCCAAGAGGCGGCGCCCTTCCGGTCACGTGCTCCGAGCCTGGCGGCGGAAGTCAAATGCCGTAGCGTTGCATGCTGGGAGCTGTAGTCTCTATGCGTGTCTGCCCCCCTCAGGTTGGGCGGGGAGCCGGAGCAGACGGGGCGGCACGAGCGGCGATGCGGGAGCCAATGGCGGTTGGGGGATGGCGCCCCCTGTGCGTGTCTCTGCGCTGGTAATTAGCCTAGCCAGCCCCAGGGCGCCTGGCACGTGACCTGGCCCGCCAGGCTGTGACCCCAAGTCA
>NW_020664992.1:2159445-2204627 GCF_002925995.2 Terrapene triunguis
CCCCCCCCCCCGCGAGAGCTGCTGGCCTGTCTCCCACACAGGAGCGCACCCTGCTTTCCCCGGGTCTGCAACCCCCCCATGCTCACCCTCCACTCCTTTCTGCTGTTCCCGTGAGCCCCGCCCTGCACTCGCATGAGATGTATGGGGGCGGGGGGACAAGGGACTTACAGGCCCCTGCCCGAAGGTCCGTTTGCACAGCACAGTAGCAGGGCTGCTGCTGGAGGAGTTGAGGTGGCTGCAGCCTGCTTAACAGGTGTCCCTAATCACAATAACTCAGCACAGGTGGCACCCACAGTTGCCATGCTGCCCAGGATGCCAGCAGCAAGGAAATATGCTCACTGCTGCTAGCCCTGCAGCCTGAGGGCTAGCATGCTAGTGCTGGCTTCACAAAAGTTTGCTCCAACCTGAAAGTCCCTCGCAGCCACAGCCAAACTAAGAGTGGACGTGCTTAGGCTGCTTCCTTGCTTGCTTCATTTCTGGGTCTGCTGGCGAGTAAAGGTCTCCCCCTGCACCTGGGATCAGAACAGATGCAGCTCTTGGAGCCACAGTGACATCCAGAGTGCCCTTTGATGTGTGCTGTGTCTGCAGAACATAACTCCAAATGGCAAAGGGGAGACTTTTTATAGCCAGCGGCTGGGCAGGGTGGGGGAGCTTTTCCTCAAGAGCAGTGAGGCTCTCAGAGACAAGCTCTACCCATCCTTGCCCCATGGGATCTGGGCTCTGTCACACCTGCAGAGCTGCCCAGTGGATTCAGGGGGCCCGGGGTAAAGCAATTTGGGGGGGGCCCTTCCATAAAAAAAAGTTGCAATACTATAGAATACGATATTCTCATGGGGGGCCCTGTGGGGCTCGGGGCCTGCGGCAAATTGCCCCACTTGCCCCCCCGGGCGGCCCTGCACACCTGCAGTGAAGTCTGATGGTAGGACCAAGCTAGCCACATCCCAGGTACTGGTAAAGCTGCTCAGTGCGTGCACATCAAGTTCAACCCTCACTACTAAAAAGAAACCCTCCACCACTAGATGCGACACGGTGACCTGGGGAACACAGGAAGCGCCTACCTGTGAAAGATGCTGCTGCAGCCACATCCTTACACACACCCTGCCAGCCTGGCATCAGGCACTGCAGTAGCTGGACCACTGGGATCTGGGGCATGCAAGGCCAGGGTGTAAGGAGAAGCCGTGATGGGAACTGGAGCGCAGCTTATGGGGTGGGGTGAGAAGCATTTCAGAAACATTTCCCCCCCGCCCCAAAAGGGCCTAGGCTGGAGCAATTCAGAGATTGCTCTGGTGGAGAAACTGGGACTCAGCTATGGCTGAGTGGGAGAGGCCCCCTGCATATTAATGGGGGGGGGGAGGGTCTCTGACAGAAGCACCTCATGCAAAAGGATCTGGGCTTCTCGGATCTCCAAGGCAATAGGAGCAGAAAGCCACCCCCAGCATCAGGACTGGTGTCAGGGTGTGGGAGTAAGGTTCTTTCTCTTCTCTGTAGCCCCAGCAGGATCAGGGAGGGGGCGCATGAGGAGACTGAAGCTTGCAGCCTTCTCTACAGTCAGTTCAATCTAAAGGTCAGAGGGTATCTGGAGATAATGAGCATCTAATAAAAGGCACAACAGTGACTAGTATCAGCAGATTAAGTTCCCCTGGCTGAAGCTTGGTGGGAGGGGGACTGGAAAGGTCACTTAGGACAAGGTGTGTTTTACAGGGAGGCAACCCAGCTGGAGGTACTTGGACAAGTTTTGCTAAGAGGACCCAGTGGTCCTGGGGGAGAATGGCATGGAGAATAAAGCCACAAGGAACACACCAGGAAGAGAGCATGTCAGGGGAGCCTGGGGGAGTAGGCTCTGGGGTTACAGCTGCACAAGCCTCTTACTGCAGGGTCCCAGCCCTATTCCCCCTCCCCACCCATGGGTCCCACTTATGGAGAGACTCAGAAACAGGATCCTCGTACTCTGCCCAATCCCTTCCAGGCAGCAAGATCTCAATTGCCCCAGCTCCTTTGGGTCCAGCCCATCCAGCGTCTGAAGTGGAATCACAGCGGTCAGCCAAGGCACCAGTTAGAAACCAGACCCCCGCAGCCAGCCCTGCCTCTCCTTTGGGATACAGCACAGAGATTTTAAGGCCAGAAGGGACTCTGGGGGATGCACTAGTCTGGCGTCGCACCGGCCCTAGGTCCAACCAGCACTAGCAAAAACAGAATGAAGCTGCAGAAACTGGGGGCTGAGGTTTTTCCCCCCGTCCATATATTATTTTAATTAAACATTCACAATCGAAGTACTTTCATGTTCAGCCACCCAGAGACACCAGGCATGTCCGGCGCTGGGGGGAGGCGGGAGAGCATTTTGCTCACTCACACCCATGAGCCCAGCCTGGGGCATTGGGCGGCCACAACCTTGTGAAGATGTAGCAAGGAATTATCCGACTTTGTGACAGGGTTCAGACAGGCATGTAACAGGTTTGCTACTGAGGGGCCATTTTCAAAGGCACATAGGGCAGCCAGGTGCCTGATGCCCACTGAAAGTCAACAGGGACCCCAAGTCCCCTTTGTGCTGGTGAATGTCTCCCCTCCCACAGCCTCCAGATCAGGGGTTACTCCAGGGAAATGCAGCTCAGTTGGCCCCTATTATAGTGGACAGTTTCAGCCTCCCCAGCTGGGCCTGGCAAGAGCCCACAGGCACGAGCGAGAGGAACACCAGGAAGGGTGCAGCCTCCAAGGCACACAAGTAAAAGCAGAGACAGGCCCGAGGCACAGAATCCAGATGCTTTGGGGACCAGGAGGCTGCCCAGGTCCAGCCCATTTCTTGATTAAAAGCAGCTTGGCCCAATTGCTCAGGAAGGTGCAATGCTAACAAGATTCACAGCCAGCAACCCACCCAGGTAGGGGAGCCCGCTGCAGTTCTGACTCAGGGGCATGAGTCCCTGGGTTGCAATAGCCAGACAGGAGCAGCACAAAGCTCAGAAGGGAGGAAAAGCTACATGGGCCACAACAGGGAGCTGCAAGGCAGAGTGGCCCAACAGTCACAGGGGACAGGAGAGGATTCAGGAATCTGTGTATCCAATGGGGTTTGCTTTGAGCTGCAGAGTAAAAGGCCAAAGAACTTCCTTTGGCTGCGTCTAACAATCTGCAGTGGACACAGCCCTGGGAAGCTGCCTTTTGACACCTGTGGAGTTACCCTGGCACAAAAATAAGACATCACCCTCACCAGTTTGATGGGGTCCTGGCACTGTGCCAGTCAGGGCTGGGCTGGAACCAAGGCACTGGAAGAGACTTTGGGGAGCAGGGTTTCATGTGCGCGTGCTCCCTACGCCCTGGGGCTGATTATAAAAATGGGGATCATTGACCCCTTTTAAAATCATGAAGAGTTTGGCTGTGGACAGATAAAATCTGGCAGGTGTCCGCACATGTTCTCAGTCCCTCGCCACGGGGAGGGTAAGCTAAAAAAAAAATAGTAACAAACTACCACTGCAGCAGACAACAAAGGACGTTTGCCCTGCCAGGCAGTCCCCTGTCAGGGATGCAGCGCGCAAAAGTAGACTGTCCTCACAGCCAAAGCAACCTCCACATGCTTCATCTACAGACAACTCACAAAGGAAGCCCAGAAGAGCCGCACATGAACAGGACCAGCTGCATCACTGATGCCATGTCCTCCCCAAGGAGGATATCCTGGGGACCAGCAAATTTTAGACACCCCAGAGAAGGAGGGAGTTTAATTTGGTGCTTCCATATAGCATCAACAGGTTGAGGGCTAGCCAGCCCCAGGGCCATGGAAGGGACCTCCCTTACCCATGGTCTGCCATGGCTCATGGAGGATCCAGTGTCTCTGTACATGAAGGCTCATGCTGCACCAGTGGCTCTCTCCTCATCTCAGCGGATGGGGCCCAGTTACATGTGGGCAGGATGGTTCTGGAGGCACTCGATGAATTCAGCGACAGGTTTGTCCTCGTAGCAGATCTGATACACAGCAGTGAAGAGGGGGAACCTATGGGCAGATGGACAAAGTGACGCGCTACGCAGCACTGATGATGGCAAATCCATCTCTATACATACAGAGTTTCAACCTCTGTAGCCTTAGCTGCAGGACGAATAGGGATCCCTGCACCTCACAACTTTTGCTTAGCAGAACACAGCAGTTTGGGGCAGGAAATTAAGACTGGTGTATCCAGCCGAGACTAGAGCGGTACACAGAGGCAGAACAGACCTGCCATTGATAGAGCACAGCCCCCATCCTGACAGGACACTAACACTCAGTGACACAAGATCTTAACACCAGAGACATTTGGTGCTTCATTCAACAGGTGGCACCTCCCGCAGCACAGCACCCGTTACCCCTCTGCTAGGCATTGGGCTCAACACCAATCCAGGGGGAAGAGTGTCTCCTACTGAATCAGAAATGTAACACGTTGGTTTTCCCACAGGTCTCCCCTCCAAGTTCTGAGCCAAGATGGCCCTGCTTAGCTTACAAGATCTGCACAGGTATATGCATTGGCTTTATATATGCAGGAGTGAGAACCTTGCGGTTGCATTCAGAGGTAACTGGCAAGTCACTGCTGCACCAAGATGGTCTCTTCTGGGTTTAGCAGTTCTACCTGGCTTGACATGTGAGAAGAGCAGCATCACCTGCTCTTATTAACCACCGTGGCTGGGGTGGTTGGAGGAGACTGGAGCGCCTGTCCCCACATCAGACAAGGAGGGTGCAGTTTTGGAATCCAGCATGCAGAGCAGATGATGTGCAGCCCCAAGGCAGGCCTGTCCTCACATGCACCAGGCACCGACCCAGACAACTCATAAATGAGGAACCAGACTGGAAGGCAGGAGCTGGTGACAATGGCAGACACTGCCCATAGTGCCTGACAACATTGCAGCCAGGGAGCCTCAGAAAGGCGAACTCCAAAAGATATATGGGCAACAAGAGAGACACTGACGCAGGGACAAAGCTCCAGATCAGCTAACGAGGAACGAGCTGCTGCCACCATCCAGCTGCCCAACCAGAGTTAGCAGATTGACCCTCTGTCTCCACCAAGGACCGTGATCTCTGGGGCAGACAATCCAGGCTCTGGGGCAGGTCCACTTCTACTACACATGTGGGTGCAGAGCTAAGGCTTGGGATGTGCCAGAGACCCCGACTCACTCGTAGGTGGGGCTCCAAGGGAGACCATGGGCAAAGCCGAGGGAGGAGCAACAGAACTCACTTCTCCACCAGGTTCTTCTGTTTGAGGATGTGGTTCAGCTCGGCGGCCGTCTGGGGACCCTGCAGCTTCTGACCATTCAGCATCTCCTTCTCCAACTGCTCAATGGACTAAACAAGCCAAATACAACCCAACCGCAAGGTGAGCTGGGCCCATTCACCTGCGGCCCCCGACCCCCAGCCTGTCCTTTCTTCCCCAGGTCAGAAGGCTTCATCACAGGGGAGGACCAAATGGGCTGCAGAGAGCAGCAGCTGCCTGGATCTGACCTATGGGCTCACAGCTGTGCACCAGGGCTGTGTCAGGGCAGAGCTCTGTCCAGTTATGGGTGTGGAGGGGTTACACCTTCCTCTGCAGCATCCAGCACTGGCTGAGCCAATGCAGGGGGGATAGTGAGTGCTGATCTCATTCACCAGGGAAGTTAGGCCACCAGGCTCTGACCCACCAGGACAGGGTACCTCTTGCTACAGCCCATTTACTGCCCAGCCCCATCCCTCCTCCCCCCACGAAAGACCAGGAGGCTCAGGTCCATGGTGCCACTAACATTCCCCACCCTGGCACGCACCTTCCCGGTCCTGGCAAAGGCCTCGGCCACCCTGCGGTTCCTGCCACCATAGCAGGTGGTGATAAGGTCGGCAATCCCACAGCTCTCCAGGAAGGTGGCCGAGGTGACAGGGCCTTTGCAGAAGAGCTTGGCAAAGGTGATCATCTCCATCAGCCCGAGGCGAATCACAGCTGCCTTGGTGTTGTCCCCAAAGCTCAGGCCATCACAGAAACCAGCCCCTACAGCTACGACGTTCTGCGGGGACGACAGCCCACAGGGGCCTGTTACCAGCAGGGATCACTCTCTGTCAGTGTCTGCATGTTCCTGGAGCATCAAGGCACCTCCCTGAGGGCCCATACCTGCTCCTCCTGCTCAGAGCTTGTCAGCTAAGCAGGGCTGGATCAGGCCAGCACTTGGATGGGAGACCTAGGTGGCATCCTTCCCACTATGTCCACTTGCCTCAGCATAGGCAAGCTGCTGGACTTGGTGTAACACTGAGGCCTCCCCATTGCTCCCGTGATGCTTTGTGCGAGTGGTGACCCAGCCAATGTCCAACTTGGGCCTCTCCACTTAGCCTCTCTGAACGTCCTGCAGAGATGGCAGGCCAGGCCTGTTGCTAACCCGACGCCCTGCCCTTTCGTGCACCTTGAGGGCCCCGCAGATCTCCACGGTGTCAGCCTCCGGTACCACGGTGATCCGGAAGTTGCGCGTCTGCATCAGCTCCTTCAGGATTTGCCCATGCTCCAGGTTCTTGCAGCCTAAAGGGTGTGTGTTGGGGGGGCAGCGTTACTGGCAGAGACCCTGGAGAAGGATTGTGCCCACCTCCAACCTGCCCAACAGGGGAGATGAACTCATGCCTCCACACGCCTGACAGCTCAGCCCCTCTTGCCCAGTGTTAGAGCTGGGGCCTTGCTGAGCAATGGGGAGGGAACCTGGTTTTTATCTACACTAGGGCAGCAGAGATGGCACACGGACGGTCCAGCCCCTGTGCCTAGGCCCCACAAAAGGACTCCAGGGTCCTACTGGCAAAAGGAAGCAGAGGTGCCTTTTCCGGAGCAGGATTCTCTCCTCTGGGACACAGCATTAATACAGGAACACAACTCCAGCTGCTACACACGGCATCTCACCCTGATCAGCTAAATGCAGGGCCTAACAGCCAGGACGCCTGGTTTCCGTTCCCAGCAACCCAGTTTGACACATCATAGTCACAGCCAGATGGTGCAGATGGGGAAACTGACACACAGTGGGGACAACAGTGACCTCTGTAGGGTGCGACGGGAGTGGGGGGGCTTAATGCTTGTGAAGTGCTATGAGACTCGCTGAGTGGACGGGGCAGAAGGGCAGTGCCTGAGCCCTACCCTCCAAATATAAATTAAATCCAAGCCTTGCCAGGCCAACAGGCAGAGCGAGCCAACCCCAGCGGGGTCCCTCTGAATTTCATCCAGTGCCCCTGAACATACACAGACAGTGCCCACATGGAAAGTCCTCAAAGTGTTGACCTAGGAAAGCATTGTCAGGCAAGGAGAGATAAACCTGCTGCAATGCTCCTGCATGGATGCTGGACAAACACAGACTGGATCAGTTGTTAGCCTTGGTGGCCTTGGGATATCATGGAAGACAGATGGTCTATCAAGGGCTGACAGCAGCGAGGAGCGTGGAGCCTTCAGCTGTTGCAGTGATAAAGAGAACCACAGCCTGGCTGTTTGACATTACAAAACCCTAAACGCTGCCCGCCCCGTCCCAACCTGTGCCCCTTGTCCCTCTGCTCCAGGCTTCGACTCTTACCCTCATAGTGGACTGACGAGTGTTACTGAAACATGAAGCAGTTGCAGAGCCCTGCTGCTAATTCAACTGGAGACAGAATCACAATTTTGACTTAATAAGGAGCCTTTACCCAGAGCACGTCTGGCGTGACTTTAACACGCTGAAACCTAATTAGGGACAACGTGTGCTTGGCTTTCCCTGCCTGCTGGTGAGTTGAATAAATGCCACCTTTATGTGTGAGTCACTCATCTCCTTGCGGGAGCAACAAACATGAACACACATGACAGACCCCCAAGGGGCAAAGCACCTGCACTGGGTCGCTGCTTCTCCGCTCTAATCCCCCAACAGCTCCCCAGGAAAGCGCAATGGAGGCTTTGATCTCTACAGCCATAACGGCAGTTGGACCCAAGCTGCTCTTAATACGCTGTGACAGAAGCTGCAGGAAACAATCCTGCCCTGACCGGACGCTTGGTATTTGTATGACCATAACCCCCCCACTGCCTCTCCGGCTCTTGGGGGTCCCTGGTGCTGGGCACTATACAAATGCAGGGTGAGCCACAGGCGTGGCCTGGGTGTCTGGAGGGAGCTGTTATAAACAGACCAGCTCTGGTCTGTATGAGTGAGGCATATTTCGTAGTAATTAAAACAACACATTCAGCAGGGGTGGAGACTCTGAACACAGCAAATAAGCCAGAGGGAAGAGATGTTACTGTAAAACATAGCTAGTAGCAGGCAAAGACCCAGGACTGGAGGAGTGTCCCAGAGGGACAGTGCCCACTTTAATAATGGTCCAGGAGAGGCTGTGATTTTCAGACATGGGGCCAGGCTCCTACATCAACATTTAGGCATGGGCAGGACCTAGCTCCATAGTCAGCAGCGCCAATTGCCTTCAACGGGGCTTGGCCCCTCTGAAAGCCAGGCCAGTGCAGGGCTCAAAGACCCTGACTCCAAGCATCCAGGTTTGAAATTTTTGCCCTAAATTAATAAAAACCCATGAAGGTAACATGGTACAAGACCCATCCCAGCTCAGCCTTTTGGTTTTCATGCTGCAACACTGCTCCTCTGCTGCCTGCATTTTGCCTGAGTGGACAAGGGCATGGCTGGAAAGTGCCACGTTCAGGCTGCGCTGCTAGATTGATAAAGTAATAACCCCAAAATAGTTCCCAGGAGACCTGACCTCTCCAAGCCTCTCTGGTGTATCCACCAAGATAGAACTGACATGCACCCATGCCATGAAAAAGGTCCTCAGTCCTGCCAGCTCTTGGATTGATACCGTCTGTGTGATTGTGTAGCACCCAGTACAACGGGGCTTTGGCTGCGAGGCACCAGCGTGATTAGCACTAAGAGCATGATGGGTTTACAACGTTCTAGCCCGCCCCTCCCCCTTTGCAGTATCTTGTCTGCTTTTAAAGCCAAAGCCACCTTTGAATCTCATGACAGAAGAGGTGCCCAAGCCAGCCAGCCATTCTGTTGATCTTGGCTGCTTTCTGTGTTTAACAAACAGGCTATACAGATGGCCTGTCATCAGCTGAGCTTTCCAGCTGCCCTACTGATAATAGAAGACTGGGAGACTGTCACCAAAAGGTCCCTTAACATGATACCAAAAGGCCTCTGCTCAGTTCTCCCTCTAGGGCTCCAGCCCCCTTGGCATCAAGAGGCTTGTCCCCCTTGCCAATGGTGCAAAGCCAGAAAATCCAGAGAGCTGGAACCCAGCAGATGTTTGTCTCCAACACCAGGAATAAAGGGCCTGACACTGGACCTGAGATGAGGGTTCTGTCACCAATGCCCAGGGATGACATGCCCCCAGCCAGCTCCTCACACACCAGCGGCGCTGGGCTCTGTGTGGCCAACAGGCCCACACACACAGTCATGCTGGTGAAGCTGGCTGATGCTCAAAGACCCACCCCGATGGTGCAGGGATGGGTGTGGGAGGAAGAGTCACTTTTCTAACGCCACCCAACTAAGCAATGGCATCAGATCCCTCAGCATCTGACACCTGCCGAGGTTCCCTCCCTACCCCCACCCCAAGCCCTGTGCCTGGGGTGGGCAGCAGGCAGGACCCCTGCCCTGGGAGGGAAGACTGGTAGGGCCCCTGAGTAGGGTGGGGTATTTTAACCCCTTGTAACCCTGCTCCCTCCCCGGCTCCAGGCTGAGGGGGCAACAGGGGGGGGGGGGGGTGGCTCATTACCAATGGTCGTTTCGCAGAACTTCTCCTCTGCCACTTCGTTGGCAATGTTGGCCCCCATCAGGACGCTCATCTCGATGCCCAGCCATTCATGGATAACGTGCGAGATCAGCTTCAGCCCCTCTGGGCCCTCATCCACCCCCTGCGATGCAACCAGGCGCAGTGGTTATTCCCCAGGGGGTCGGATGCCCGGTAACTCCCAAGCTCCCTCAGTTGCATTGCACTCTGTGTCCCCTGTGCCCCATCTGCATTAAACCCTGGCCCATGGCCCACCGTCATGCCTCGGTCACCCACCTGATCTCTATTGTCTCCATAGTGCCCTAACCCCCACGCCCCAGCTCTATTTTCCCTCCACCAATCCCAAGGCCCGCCCCCAATCTCAATGCTTGGCCCATAGTCTCCCCTCATCCCACATGCCCTCCCTCAATGCTGTAGCAGTATTCACCCCCACCCCCCCCCCCCCCCAGTCAAGTACCCTGTTCCTATTCCTTCCGAGTTACTCTGCTTGCTGCTCTCCCCTCCGCGCCGTGGCCTGCACATGCCTGTTATACCCATGAAACTCAGTTTCCAGGTGAAAAATCCCTTAGACTCTTCCTCCCCAGCTCCTTGTCCACCTAGAGACCTGGCCCCCTCCTGCCACCACCCAGCCCCCTTCCCTACCCAGCTCATGCCCTGCCAGCCAGTGCACAGAGCCACCCCAGTGAGCCAGGCTCAGCATCTAGATGCTGCTCCCCCGCTCACACCTTGATGAGTGATACCCCGATGGTCTCCTTCTTCACATGGTCTTTGAGCTGCTCACAGAGTTTGCCGATGAACTGGTGGGGCACCACAAAGATGAGGATGTCTGCCCCAGCTGAGGCCTTCAGCAGGTCTGGCACCGCCACCTGCAGGGGAACGGGCCCATCACCAAGGAGCTGTGTCCATTGACACCAAGCTGCTACCTAGTGCCAAGAGGGGCCTGTAAAATCCTGGGCATTTCTAGGTAATGTGGTGGGAAATGGGGGCTGCCAGAGGCTCCCCATGGAGGCATGTTCTGCAAGTACACGGCCCACCTGAAGTCAGGAGCCACGCGAGTTTCTCCCCTCAACACCGGAGTTCAAGCGGGGTCTTTGGGGCAGGGTCCAGTGAGGCAGCTGGGGCTTGAAGATGGCAGAGCACCACCTGGAGGAAGGCTCAGCCCATGGCCAGGACAGGAAGAGAGGCCACCCAAGAGGCCAGGGAGGTTGGGGTGAGGACAGGAGATGAGGCTGATGGATGGGGAGATCACACACCTATCTGGGGGTCTTAGTTGGGTTTAACCCCGCTCCCCTGCTGGCACGTGGTTCTGTAATGGAGGTCACTGCCCCTAAAACACCACAGATCCTTGGAGAGAAGGGGGCTCTTCGCAGGCCTGACACCCTGAAGCACAACCAGACATGCAGCGCCGTTCCCATCCAGTATGGTGTGAGGAGCGACTAGGGTGCCCATTGCCTCAGTCAAGGCTGCGGTAGAGCGAGCACCGTGGGTGAGAAACAGGGTCAGCCAAACATCAGGGAGGGGAGGGGGGCTCCACGGGGGAAGAGCAGCCAGGGGCCACAGCGCAGGGCGCACAGGGCAAGCTCACTGCATGAATGAGTAACTGAGCACGCAAGCCAGCCCCGCAGCAGTTGCACAAGCCATTCCCTCCATGTCCTGGCCTCAGGGAACCAGATCAGTTAGCCGACTCTGGAGCAGATAGTTATTTATTACCGCCGTCACCAAGGAGACAAGCCTTTGAAAACAGGCCTTGCCCCCCTTGATCTTCACTCTGCTGGGAGAGAAACAAGCCAGCTCCTCTATCCACAGCTGCATTTCAGGGCTCTGCAGTGGCGTGGTGGGAGAGGGAAGCATTTGCCCCCAAGCTCTCCCCCCCCCCCCAAAATCCTCCCAGCAGTTTCAACAGGAGACATGCCTCTGCCTAGCCTGTGAGGTCATGTGACATTGCTAGGTGCTGGTGAAAAGCTGCTGGGTCCTACCCCAGCACTGACTGCATTTCAGTGACCCATGAAGATGTTCCTGGGGTATCGGTTGGCATGTGCTTTGGGCAGTGGAAAGGGATGGCTTAGCAGTCTAAGCATCAGGCGTGGAATCACTTCATTCCAATAGGGTTAGCATGTGCTTCCCAGGGAGCTGAGTGGGAGATCCAGGCAGCTTTGGAACTTGAGAATAGCTGCTCATCAGGACTTTGCTCAAATGCAGTGTTGTGCAATGTTCAGTTGCTGCCCTCCAGGCCAGGGGTGGCTGCAACACCACAGTCTCCATGTGCTTTGGAGCAAAAGGTGCTAGTGAAACACCAGGAACCTTCTGTGCATCTCCCCAGCCTATCCCTGATGTGACTACAGAGCCTGCCCACTGGTGAAATAGCTTCTGCTCAACCTTGCCCCGCCCTCCCCCCCCGAAAAAATACTGGACTCACCACATTAGGTGGCAGCTTGTGCCCTGGCAGGTATTTGACGTTCTCATGTTGCATGTTGATGATTTCGGTGAGCTTCTTCCCACTCACCTCCTCCTCAAATACCCACATGTTCACTGTGGTGTCAAACTGCTCCAGCTTGGCCGCATTGCTGCCCACGATCTTGGCGATGGCTGAGCCCCTGCAGGGAGCAGAGGAGGCAGATGCATTTGGGGGGGGGGGGTCACAGAGGGGGAGCCCAATCAGGCACCGGAAGGGGCAATGGGTCCGAAGCAGCAGAATCTCTGAGCGGGCTCTCTCCCACATGGCCCCTGCAGAGCAAGGCCCCCTGCTTTGGCCACGCTCTCAGAAAGAGGAGTGGATGCCAGTCACCTGCCTCCAGTCTTTTCCATGCCTGGCAGGAAACCTGGTGGTGGGGAGGGCTGGCAGTCTCGCTGGGTACTGGTCCCAGAGCCCCCAGCGTGGTCACAGGGCACCCCACTGCGGGGGTGGGGGCTGTCAAAGGAGGAGGCCGAAGGAGCCGGGGGTGGGGGGCAGTGAATGGGGCGGGGCCGCTGGCTGTGTGCGGGGATAACCCCGAGCCCAGGGACATGCAGCAGACGGAGCTGGGCAGGGCAGAGGGGACAGGCAGGCTCCGGCGGGGCAGAGCTCGGGGAGGCGCATTCAAGCCGGGCTGCGAGGCAGCCGCAGCGGGGCGCAAAGCCCCCAACGCCGGCCAGGGCACGGCGGGACCCCCCGCCCCGGACGGGAATCCCGGCTTCGCCCGCGGCCGCACCAAGCTCCAGGACTTGGCTCCAGGGGCGGCAGGAGCCGGGGAGCTGCCCCGGGGCCAGCGGGCTGCAGGGGACGCGGCCCCGGGGGACGCTCACCAGTTCCCGGAGCCCACGATACAGACTTTCCGGCCGCCCATGGTCGGCGAAGGGGGGCGGGCGGCGACTGCGCTGCGCCACCAGGACGGGGGGCCTTTAACGCCCCCCCATGCAGGGCGGGCCCCGCCCCTAGCCAGGGAACCACGCCCACCGAGGCCGCAAGCCACGCCTCTCGCCTGGCCAGCTTCTTTGGGGCGGGAAGGAGGGGGCAGTGGAGACACAAGGGGGGGGAGAGGAGGGTCATTCTCTTCCCCCTCAACCCACCTTGTTCTTCCCCAGCTCTGCCCATTTCTCACCTTTGCACAGCGCTTTGCGGGCTATGGGAGACAAGCAGGGGGGATCATTACTGCTGTGGGCCCTGGAGCAGCACAGGCCAGTCGGAGAGAAGCACAGCACTTACCCTGAAGGGACAAACTGTGGAGGAGGCCGGGCTTTGCCATTCAGAGCACAAGGCTGATCCTGGAGCCAGCAAATGCGCTGGGGGTGCAGAGGGACAAAGGCCTTTGTGGGTTGGAACATTTCATTTTAAAGCCCAGAGACTGATGGTTGCCCCAAGGCAAGCTAATAAATAAGGTTGAACAGCAGTGCAAGGTTATGGATGAGCTATTTGGGGCATTGGCCTGGGAGGGTTAGTTAGAAACACATGGGCTTTGAGAGCTGAGGCAGCCTGCAGGCCTCAGTGTCAACATGCCCAAGGAGACATCTGAGAACTAATCTGCTAGGGCTCAGAGACAGGAACACTCTTATTATTTAAAAAAAAAAGAGGAAAAAAAAGGGTAACAGTTGTTTCTCTCAAGCCTGAGGATCATTTTTCCTTTATCAAAGTGAAGTAACTTGCACCCCAGGTCCCAGGTGGCAGAACCAGGAAGAGGACCTCACAGTCTTGACTTCCTCGCTCTGACCAATAAACCACATGTCTATTTACATTTTCTTCAGCAAACATTTATACTTTGCTGGAAGGGATCAACATACTGACTCTGAGAATTGGGCTGAGGACAGGACTTGGACACAAGAACCTTACACTAATTCCAGTGCTGCCATTCATAAATGTTTGAGGTAGAGGAAGGTTGCCTTTGGGCAAGGCAGTTTCCCTACCCTGTAGCCAGGGAGGATCTCTCCCTTACAGGAATGATGTGGGGATTCTCTCTAACGCTCTATATAACCTGTAATACAAATGTGTACTGCTCAGACAATTTTAGTTAATTGCAGCTTCCTAGCAGCAGTGAGAGTGATTGTTTTCATGTGTCATGCCAAATCCATGTATGCAGTGTTAGTCCCAGGCTATTAGCAAGACAAGAGTGAAAATATCTTTTACTGGACCATCTTCTGTTGGTGTGTGTGAGAGAGAGAGAGAGAGAGAGAGAGAGAGAGAGAGAGAGAGAGAGCAGTTTCAAGCTTACACAGAGCTCTTCTTCAGGTCTGGCAGACTCAGCTGGAGCCTGTTGGTAGCACAAACAAATTCTGGAGACCCAGACCTGAAGAGCTCTGGGCAAGCTGAAAAGCTTGTCTCTCTCACCAACAGAGGATGGTACAATAAGTGATATTATCTCATCCACTTTGTCTAACGCCAATTCCATGGCTTTTTAGGTAGTTTTATAAAACTCAATGTAAATAACTAGGGCCCTACCAAATTCAGGTTCCATTTTTGTCAATTCCACAGTCATAAGATTTTAAAAATCAGAAAGTTTGTGATTTCAGCTATTTAAATCTGAAATTTCAGTGTTGTAATTGTAGGGGTCCTGACCCAAAAGGGTGTGTGTGTGGGGGGAGGTTTGCAGTACTGCTACCCTTACTTCTGCGCTGCTGCCTTTGGATCTGGGCAGCTGGAGAGTGGCTATTGCTGGCTGGGAGCCCAGCTCTGAAGGCAGAGCCACTGCCAGCAGCAGTGCAGAAGTAAGGATGGCATGGTATGGTACTGCCACCCTTACTTCTGTGCTGCTGTCTGCAGAGCTGGGCCCTCAGTTAGCAACTGCCACTCTCCAGCCACCCAGCTCTGAAGGAAGCACTGCCACCAGCAGCAGCGCAGAAGGGTAGCAGTACTGCAACCCCCCCTACAATAACCTTGTGACACCCCCCCCGCCCCGCAACTCCCTTTTGGGTCAGGACCCCCAATTTGAGAAACGCTGGTCTCCCCTGTGAAAGCTGTATGGTCCGGGGACAGAATAGATCAAAACCATGGGTCACAAATGAAATACTACAAATGTGTGACATCAGAAGAGAACGTGAGAGAGACAAGAACAGCACTGAGGAAGCTGATAAATACAGAGCAATTGGCAGAAAGATCAAGAAAGGAATGAAGGTAGCCAAGGAGATATGGATGAAAAACAATGCTCTAAAATTGAAGAGTGTATCAATAATAATATAGCAAACAAGCCTTCCAGGTTGTAAAAGATCTGACGAAGGAAAGATGGACCAAAACTAATGCAATTCAAGACAAAGAAGGGAACAGTCTTACAGAAGAAAGGGACATCATCAATAGGTGGACAAACTACTGCTCTGATCTATACAGCCACCAGCCAAATGGAGATCCTAGTGTCTTAGACAGCCCAGATTCAACAGAGGAGGATGGACTTTCCAATACTATGTGAAGAAATGGATACAGCTGTGAAATCACTCAAGAATGGAAAGGCTACAGGTATTGACAACATCCCAGCCAAACTGATGAAATTTGGAGGAGAAATAGTAATAGATGTAGTCACCAAGATCTGCAACAAGATCTGGCAGACCGGTGAGTGGCTCTCCATGTGGACACAGTCACTAATCATCACTCTGCCAAAGAAAGGCAACCTGCAATCGTGTCAAAATTACCGGACCATAAGCTTAATTAGCCATCCCAGCAAAGCGATGTTGAAAGTCATATTGAACAGATTGAAGCCACAAGCAGAGAATATCATCGCTGAAGAATAGGCTGGCTTTCGTGCTGGAAGAAGTACCACAGAACAGATTTCCAACCTTCGTGTTCTATATGAGAAGTACTTACAACACCAGCAGGATATCTACATCTTTGTTGACTTCAAGAAGGCGTTTGACAGAGTATGGCACGAAGCTCTCTGGGTAACCATGAAGTAGTACAATGTTGGTCGTAAGCTTATTCTTACCATTAAACAACTGTATGCCAAGGCCAGCAGTGCAGTTCTCGTCAATGGCACAATAGAAGAGCGGTTTCGCACCACTGTTGGAGTCCGGGAAGGCTACCGTCTTTCGCCCATACTGTTCAACATCTACTTGGAGCCCATAATGACTAATTCCCTAGAAGATCTCACATGCACAGTCAGCATTGGGGGAGCAAACAATCTCAAATCTTCGGTTCGCTGATGACATTGATGGTCTGGCAGGCAGCGAAGATGAACTTGCCAACCTTGTGAAATGATTGGATGAAACCTCTGCAAAATACGGCATGGAAATCAGTGCAGAGAAAACCAAACTGATGACAAACAAACATGATGGTATCAGCTCACATATCCCTGTCAGTGGACAAGAGCTGGAGATAGCGAAACAGTTCAAGTATCTGGGGACAATCATCACTGATGAAGGATCCAAGGCAGAAATTCAGGCAAGAACTGCGCAAACAACAGCAGCAGTGGCAAAGCTAAAGCCATTTGGAGGAATAAGAACATCTCCCTGGAATCCAAACTGAAACTGCTGCACACATTGGTCATCTCCATTTTTCTGTATGCGTCCGAGACATGGACCCTTACAGCAGAACTTGAACGGAAAATACAGGTAGTAGAGATGAGATACTTCTGTAAAATCCTGGGCATCTCCTACTTCAACCACGTCACTAATGAAGAGGTCTGCAACATCATCACCCAATGCGCTGGGTCATATGAAGACCTCCTGGTGACCGTGAAGAAGCGCAAGCTGAAGTGGTACAGCCATGTAACAAGATCTGGCCTATCCAAGATCATCCTCCAAGGGACAGTTCAGGGGAAGAGAAGAAGAGGTAGACAGAAGAGATGGATTGACAACATAAAAGAGTGGACAGGAATGGACTTCGCGGAGACTCAAGCACTGACAAACAATTATCGGGGGGTGGAGACAATTGGTTGATTGTTCATCAGTGATGGTGCCCCAACGACCAAAGCGGTTATGGGAGTGATGATTATCATAGGGTAAAAGCACACAAAAGACCAATTTTTTTGGGGGGGGGGGGGGGGGGAGGAGAGAAACACACCAGTTTTCACAGTCCACAACGTATTTTTCATGGCCATAAATTTGGTAGGGCCCTATAAATAATGTAGCACTCTCCAAATTCCACACAATTTGAAGGTGAGTCAAATTTGGACCATATAAACAAGCTGTCTTCCTTTTAAAAGGGAGTGGAGTCTAGTGTTCCTGCTTGCCCTCCCTCAATGAGCAGAGCTCCCACTACACGGGGGTTTTGCAGGTGCAAGCAGGAAGTCATTTCATCCCTTCCACAGCAGTTATATGACAGGAGCTATCTGTTACACAACTGCAAACTGCCATTCGCCAGCACAGAAGGAGGACAAGCGGCTTCCTTCACAGGAGGCTTTTATTAAAATTGTGTGACATCTACAAGGATACAGTACAAAAAAAATTTTGGTCCATGAAAAACCATAATCAGTTAATAAAAACAGTATTTCTGCAACAGCTACACTTGCCTAGGCAATATCCAAGTATCCTTCACTATTTCTTGCCCCGAGGAGCCGGTAGTCTGCATTAACCGGCACCGGGACTTCAGCCCCTGGTGCTATAAAGGGGCAATTCTTTAAGGGTCCAAAGACAGAAGGGAGGGAAGGTTGGAAAGACTATTACTCGCAGACAAGTAGTGTCTCTCTCACACACACAGGCTTACAGGGGCTCCCAATTTCATAGCAGCCCCTCAACCACACTCCAGGGTAGTTGAGGTTGTCTGTCAGTAACATGATTTTACAGCTAACGTCAGGAGAGCACAACCAACTGGGTTCTGAGTCCGCTCACTTTACAGTCCCAAAAAGGAATCTGAGCAGAAATATTTAGCCCCAGGTGAAGAGAGCCCCCACCTCCCAACACGACCTGCCGCACACACATGGTCCTGAGGGCAAAGAGCACAAGAATGCCACTAAATTAATTCATTAGCAATTCATTCCATGTCTAGGCTGCTACTCTCCCAGCTGGAGAAAACCCATCTGCACATACTCGATCACCGGCCCTGTGACAGCCCCAGAGCCCACTCGGTGCCCAAACAGGGAAGACAACGAAGCAGAGGAGCCCCGACCTACTACTAATTTGCTTATTTGTTTGGGGCTGTTTGGTAGAGGCCCAGGCTGCCTCCTCACATCATACGCAAGGGAGCATTCAAGTCACCAAAGGCAGAGACGCAGGATCATCATCAGCCTGGTCCAAGAAATGACCCTAAGGCTTTATGTTCCGCATAATCCCACTGCAAGGAGGAGCAGCAGTTGGTGCATTCCCCACTCCCTGCAGCAGGAAGAATAAACAGCCTTTGGCAAGACTGCATTGCTGCTCAATCCTGCATGTTAGAGCTACACTTGCAGCTCCCTTGGCATGCAGTAGAGTTACCTCTTCATAGCTCCTTCATCTTTGTGCTGAACCAGTGTCTCCCTCGTGCTCCAGGGCTGGAACAGCCTCCTAGGGAACACGAAGGGAGCTTTAACTAAGGAGACAGAGACATGATGGGAAAAGCAATTCTCTACATAGCACAGAAACCCTCTCTTAGGAGAGGAGAGTCCTACAAGGAGGGATGATGCAAGAGCACCCCCATAGGGGGAGAGTGTGTGCCAACATGCAGGAGCTCTGCCCGCTGTGTCTCATGGGACCTTGTGAAGTGAATGGCCACAGGCCTCTGTCTGCATGGCAGATCCAGAAGGGCCCATGCTGAGAGGCTTTCCAGCCCCACATTCTCTGGGGTGCAAGAACTAGAGCCCAGTTTTGGAGAAGGGGCTGTGGTAAGTTTCTGAACTCAAGAGAAGTTCTGAACCTGCAGAAACACTGGATATTGGGGGCATTACAGGCAAAGCGGAGACAAGGTCGGCTTGCAGGAGCTCTGAGACTGACAGGGCCTCAGTGAGGGAGGAAACCAGGTAGAAGTGTGTGACCCTTTGAGCCTGTCTGCTTGCTACATCCCCAAAGCCCCACGGGGCTCTGGAGTCACATTGATACAGACACTGCCAGAGGTGAGTAATGGCTGCAGGTCTCTACGCCGGAGTGGGGGTTGTGTGGGCCTAAACAGTGAACTCTGCAGCACTCAGTCTCCACAAGTAGCTGTGATGCCTTCTGATCAGGGGAGGAGTGGGGCAACTTATGTGTTGCGGATTCCCAGTGCCTGCTCCAGCTCCTGCCGTCTCTGCTGCACCTGTGGGAGGAGAAGCCAGATCCCCTGCTTTAATACACTTACAGTGAATGGTAAGTCAGAGTCCAAATAACACATGCTCCAAGCCTGGAGGGAGTGAAGGAACGATGAGCCCAAACCCATTCATAGCCCCATGGAAAGAAACAGGACTCCTTTCTCAGCCTGGCTATGTCTTTCCTGTTGGCTCCCTGTCCCCGCCTCCTAAATCCTGTCCGTAGTACAGCCCACAGGTTACAATGTGTTCCACAGGCTAGTGAAGGGTGCACAAATTGCACTGTAGGGAGGCTGCACTGTCTAGTGGCTAGATGAAGGGAATGGAAGTCAGGACTCCAGGGTTCTAATGCCAGCTCTACCAATCATTCATTGCATGAGCTGGGGCAAGTCTGTGCTCCGATGTCCCCATTTTGAAGTGCAGCCAGTACAGGGCTATGAGGGAATTAGTGCATGTGCAAAGCACTTCAGCCTCTGACACAAAAGGCTAATAAAAGGGCAAAGAATTTTTTGTTTGTTTGTTTTGTTTTTTACAGTTTGCTTAACAAGAAACCTGTGATGGGGCAGTTTCAATTTCATGCAGGGGATTTTGGGGCGTGGCTCCAGCTCTCTGCCAGGGCCCACTTCAGCTCTGCACTAGCCTGTGGGTTGCTCCCGTGCAGAGATCTGAAAGCAAAGGCCAAGCCAGCATGCATCCCATGAGAGGGGGATGGCCTCTCCTCACAGCTACATTGAACAAGGAACTCCTAGGAAGCACCAAGCCCAAGGACCATGGTTCTGGCTGCGATTTAAAAGGGATGTCTGTGTAACAACCATGGATTTAAATGGGAAGAGGTTGGCTAGGTGGTGGTGAGGGCTAACACTAGTATCACCTCTGCATGACCTGGTTTTGATCCTAACTGGACCTAAACCAGCAAATAGTTTGATGGAGTCTTTCCAGCCCTGATGAATGTTTACCGGCAGTTACTCCTGGGGGGGGAATTCTGTGCCTCTGCATTTACGTATTGATAAATAAAACTTGCAGAATTTTAAAGTATTGTGCTCAGAATTTTTAGGCGCAGAATGCCCTCAGGAGTAGGCAGTACAAGACCACGCCACAAAGTTGCAGCACTGTATCTGAAGCAATAGGACTCGGAACAGATGGGCTGTGGCAAATCCAGGTCCAAGGTGCACTGGTCAAGTTGTGTGTGGGTATCCAGGATTGGAACAGAAGGGTGCTGGAGATCGGGGGGGGGGGGGGGTGGATAGCTCAGTGGTTTGAGCATTGGCCTGCTAAACCCAGGGTTGTGAGTTCAATCCTTGAGGGGACCACTTAGGGATCTGGGGCAAAATCAGTACTTGGTCCTGCTAGTGAAGGCAGGGGGCTGGACTCAATGACCTTCAAGGTCCCTTCCAGTTCTAGGAGATAGGATATCTCCATTAATTTATTTATTTTATTTTAGGACTGAGATGCATCAGCAGAACTAGGTGGTTGAAACTCCGTATGCCTGGCTGCACTACGCCCAGCTTTAGCGAACAGCATCTCCCTACAAGCACAATAGCAGCTGCCAGGTGTGGATGGATTCCCTCAAATGGGAACGCTCACCTTGGAGTAGAAGTATCTGCACACGGCTTCCTGAGCCCAGGGCTGGAAGTAGAATTCAGCTCTACGCTCCTCTTCTGGATTCCCAACAACATCAGTCATGGTCTGGAGGCACCAAAGAGAGCAGCTTACAACCCAGAGTCATGCAGCTGCCCAAATTACTCTCACAACCCTCCCCATGTCCTGGGCTACCCACAAGCACTGTCCCCAAGCAGACTCCAGCAAGACCTGGCCCAGCCAGCGCTGTCAGATTGAAATCCTGGCACTCAATTCCAATTTTCGGTGTGGCTACAGTCCTGCAAATTGTGCCCCTCCATGTATCTCAGCTGCTAACTGAACAAGAAGAGTCTGATTGGATGGACTGAGCCTCTGTTTGCCTTCCACACAAAAGGGAAAAATCTTTTTACCTTTAGATCTCGGCACTGCGACTGGAGCCAGTCATTGATGAAGCCTTGGGGGTCACGGGCAAAACTCAGCATGAACTCACGTTGTGTCTTCAGCTGATTAATGGTTTCTATTGTCTCATGGATCTGAGAGAGAAAAATGTTGTAATGGCGTATTGCTGAACCAGGTTATGAGGCCAACCCGACAGAGAGGCAAGACAAACCAAAGGGTCCAGCATGTTAAGATGAAAACTCTCATACTTCCTGGTTGACCCAGATGTGTAATATACACCCCACCCTACTTCCCTCTTCCTGTAGAGACAGGTTGGTAGGGTTCAGACAATGCACTGACATGCAGACTCAGGACATTCAGCACCTTTCATCCAAAGATCTCACTGGGCTTTAACTACCAGGAACTACTGGCAAACCCCCCCAAGATGTAGCTTCACGTTACTGCATTGTAACGAGATAGGCAAGTCACTTCATTCTGTGCCTCTAAGGTCTCAGGTAGACGAGCTGGAAAGAGGATCCAGCAGCCCTGACTCCCAGTCCCCAGATCTAACCACTAAACCAGTTTCCCTTTAATCACTCACTTTCAAATCTATTTTCCTGGTAAGTAAAAAGATTGTCACTATCTGATTTGGTATCACAGAAATGGTGCCACCCTGGCAGAAATTTTGCCCTCACTGTTCTAGATCCCAAATATAAAGCCACTAGATGAATCCATATTGAAAGCTGCAAAAAAGCTCTCTCCTGCAACATTGTGCCAGCCAACCTCATCCCAGCACACAAACTCTAGCTGGAAGGGCAGGATCCAGCTCCTACCTTGTTATCCAGGGCAGCGATTTCCTGCTGGCTGGCTGTGGACAGCAAGAAAGAATTCATCTGAGTTTTAAGAGTATCATCCACTTCCACATCGATGTCATAGCAGGCAGTTTTTTTCTGGTCGTTTGGGTCAACACTGTGGACATCAGCAAGAGAACACCCAGAAAAAGTGAGAAGCCTGAGTCAGTGTATGAGTGCATCCTTACTAGCACCTCTAAGCTCCATAGGTAGAGGGGTAGGGAAGACAGAATTAACGTATGCATTACATTTGGTTTTCTGTAACAGAAGAAAGGGGTCAGGAACACTGAGGAGCAGAAAAACACTTTACCTCCCTAGTCGCACATCATACATGCAGCACAGGGGACCAGGAGCTTACAGTCTAGACAAGCGCAGTGCAAAGGTCAGAGTTCAAACATAAGCATGCGGGTGCACAGTGTGGAGGTCAGTGTTGGCAGGAGGAAAGAAAGCAGGGATTTACAGAAGGGGTGTTTGGTGAATGGGAAAAAGAGGCTGTTGAATCCACACAGGGTAGAGTGAATAAAGACATGGAAAGATGGAGAGGTGCAGAAAGTTCAGCAGCTACTGAAACTGACTGTAACAAGGAGCATCTCCCCATACAAGTATCTCTAGCTCACTTATCCGCCCTTCCCAACAAACGGTGCCTCAGGGGCCAGTCTCACCTGATCACATGGTTAATGATGATTGGTTCTGGGGGCATGAGCAAAGCATGCAGCCTTTGAGGAATCTCAGAGAACTTCATCCGCTGAGACTCAAATATCTGCAAGAGAAAGAGGGAGTGGGGTGGAAAGCAGCACAGTGCTGGGAAAGGGGCAGCCTGGAGAATCTCTGGTTCTTGGCAACAGAAGCCAAAGCTGTCTCCTGCCCCAGACACGCTGCCCCACCCTAAGTTGGAGACACTTTTACCTGCTGGAGGTACTTGTCGCAGATGACATACTCCCGCTCATGGGGATCCTGTAGCTTGTGGGTCTTGATGTACTGCCACAGTGCCTGGATGATCACTGGGCGGGTCTGGGTATGAATCCCCAAGAGACGAGCCAGGCGGGGGTCCAGTTTGAACTGTGGTGGCTGAGGAGACAAGAGCATGACAAAGGTGGGGGTAAAGATGATGCAGCAGCTACAGATAGGGTTCATCCAAGTCACAACTCAGATGCTAAGGCCCTGCTCACTCCCCATCTGCATCGTACCAGCCTGCCTACCTGATAGTCCAGCATCAGGAGGACAGTACAGCGCACATTCACGTCCCCAGGCCTCTTCACCTGGAAGCCATCTGTCTCCTGGGTAGTAGCAGTTCTGTGCCACTGGAAAAAACAAAAACAAAAACACAGCGGGGGGGGTGGTTTAGGGCCACAGACTGCCAGGTCATTCCCTCTGCTTCTGCTGCTTGCCAGGCACAACATTTACCTGTAATTGCCCTTTACTGATGACCCAAACTCCTCCCCAGAAAGATCCTGCCCATTTGACAGGATGTGATCTCTGCCATGTGCCCCTGGACTCTACAGACAGTTGTGGTGGCTCTGACAACACCTCTGAAAGGAGGCTGGAACTCCTGCGGTGAATAGTGTGAGGAGAGTTCATCAGAGGAGTACGCAGCTCACCAGTTTTAAAGTTCAAGATTACTATCATGGAGCATCCGGGGAGAATGACACGGATGAAATGTGAACTCACAAGAGTCAAGTGGCTGCAAAGGGGCTTAATTTATTTGGCATGGATCACGTTGCTGTCCCCAACACAATGGGCTTGGATGCAACAATTGTTCAATACACCTAGAAACAGCTGATAGCTAATGTCTCTGCCTTACACCTGCCTTAACAGAGAGGCTGTCTTAGACTCTCCTTTCAAATAAGTGTGTAAGTGTATTCGCGTCCTCGAAATTCCAGCTGTGCTGCAAACAGGTAGAACATAGAATTGATGGGCTTTATCATGAATGATTCCCAACAGCATGGCCAGGTTATGCATCCACCTCTGCTACATTCCCAACGCTACCAGACTTGCTCCAAGTATGGGGAACAGAGGAGACAGGCATTTGTGGTCTGTGTCTTTGCACTTCACAGGAGCATCTTTTGCCTAGAGTTTCACATACACTAATTGTGCAAAGCTAAGGGACTCTGATACTGTTCTTATTCATCAGAATGGAGCAGAAAGGGCACAAACAAAAGTTATCTTCTTACCCAACCAGCTTCAACCCCTCTGAGGGAGGTTAGCATTATCCCCATTTCACAGACCGAGAGGTGAAGCTTTTTGCCCCAGGGCTCCTAGCAAGTCAGTAGCAGAGCTGGGCTCAGCACTCAAGAGTTCCTAGCTCCCAGAATGACATGGTTGCCAAGATTCTGAACTCCATTTGGAGATGATATAACAAAGTATAGCTCACCTCCACCAGGTGATTGTCTGGGCCATACAGGTCCTTGTCCAGCTCGATCACCAGAGACTTGAAGAAGGATGAGAATTTCCTTTTCTGTTTGGTGGCATCATATTTGGACAGAGCAGCCTGCAGCAGCACAGAAAGGAGAAGTGTTAGGGCAGTCAAGGCCAGCAGTGGAGCACACCCAGCACATACAAAAGCACTGATGGGAACTGAACCCTCCAACTCCCATTTACTTATACTAAACCCACCCCTCCTTCCAAAACCCCAACATGGAGACAATGGCATGTTTGCTAGTTGCCTTGGCTTCTTTGCTGTCTGTTCTATCCCTTCCCCCCCACATTCTCTGTCATTCATCCATTTGCCTTTCCACTAGGGGCAGGGACTGTGTCTTTCTAGGGAATCCAGGGTTATCAGAAGCTGTTCTCCTCAACACAGTATGCCTGCCAAGCAGTCCGGCAGGCTATCCCCCACAGGCTAGAGTAAATAGGTCCCTCAAGGACACACACCAGATCAGCTGTCCAGCACAAAGGGAAAGAAGCCCAACAGCACAGGACAGTCCAGAGATGAAAAGTAACGGGATTAAATTCTGAAGTGCTGGGGCAGATTTTACATCCAATATGGATGTTCCATGGGAATCCCTTGCCAATAACCATAGCACAATACCATGTTTGACTAGCTTCCTGTGAGGCGGATTCAAGGCCTCCTCCAGGCCCAGGGCAGTCACATTAATGCAGGAAGATTAAAGTCCAGGAAGCCCTATTCCAAAATTGCACTGCAGTTACTGGCCCAAGAGCTAAGAAGGAACTAAACTACCCATAATAAACCCTGATCCTTCCCTTGTGTTTGCAAATCCAGTCTCGAGGCCAATTCCTCACGGCAGACTAGAGACTTTTTTGGGAGGGGAACAAACTCACAAACTTGTTATGTGCAATCTTTGTGTCTGCTTTCAGAGGTAGGGAAGGCAAGTGCCACAAATCTCCCACCATCAATCCTCTTAGCTATAAAGAGCTAAGTATTATTATTGTAGTGTCCTACCTCATGGGGTGGCCAACTGGTTTGGCCCTCTTACCCTCTCCCCCTTCTCATCAGACTCCTGGGCAGGTACGAGCGAGAGAGGATACATTCATAGAGTCCAAGGCCAGAAAGGACCATTGTGATCATCTAGGATAGAGGGCCCCTAGTTCCATTCTCAGACATTAAGCAGTTGGTCTTCACCTCCAACTCCAGACCTTTGAAAGCATCTTCTTTGGTCACAACCCAACAGGGTTTAGCTCCCACACCCATTCAGCTCATCTTATCTGGAGAATTAATGCTGCTCCCTCGCCCTTCCCAGAGGGGCTGGGTGCCTCACACTCACGTCCTCGAGCAGCCGCCCTTCCACCCGGAGCTCCCACGAGGCAACAGTCCCTTCGCCATCTTCCGCGTCCGACTTGGCTGGATTGAAGGTGTTGGAGATAAAAATGCGCAGCTTTCGCTTTTGCTAAGAGGAAAAGTATCAGCTAAACGTTAACAGCAAAATGCAGAAACCAATAAACATGCTCAGGCCACAGCCACAATCAAAAAAATCACAGGATCTGGACTCACTTTCACCTCCTGCAGCTGAGAAACAGAGTGCCAAACCAGAGAGCAAGCCAGGCAAAGAGAGGGTCAGCAAGCACCCCTGACTGCCCTCTGAGGCTAAAGTCCAGGATAGGACATTGACCCTCAATACATCACACTCTCAAGAGCCTTTACAGACCCACCCAAATGCCATATAAGTCAGTCCTGTTTTCTCAGTTCAGTCACAGGTCTCTAGGCACCCCAGCAAGAAACCTGAGCACTATCCTCCCTTACCTTAATGGGTCGTTTCAAGGCCTCCTGGATATCCAGACGTTTCCTCATGATCGTCTGGTCCAGTTTCCTTTCAAATGCCAACAGATCCATGTAGGCCTGAGACTCTGGTACCAGTTCACGAATCTACAGCAAAGCACAAGCCAATCAAGAACGCTGCTTCTCTCCCCCTGAAACTGCTTAGAACTCGGAACTACAGCAGCGGAGGCAGGAAAAGTAAAAAACCTCACTCACCCTCTGAGGTAGAATTTTGTCAGCCATTTTCTTTTTCTTAGCGCTGTTTAAAGAAGGATACACACATTAAGATGGCAACCAGTTTTTCCCTCAAACAGTCAGAACACAAGAAAAAGGAGCAAGGATGTGG
The DNA here is from genome assembly GCF_002925995.2 of Terrapene triunguis. Lineage (NCBI taxonomy): Eukaryota > Metazoa > Chordata > Testudines > Emydidae > Terrapene > Terrapene triunguis. The sequence goes on from NW_020664992.1 coordinate 2,186,090, forward strand.
GTTTATTCTCAGATTTGGGACTCTGCTATGAGGGGCACTTGCTCCTCAACATCTGTCTCAGTCCAGTCCTCCTCTCTTTCAAAGGCTGTTTATTGTGACTGTCAGTCTCTGTACAGAAACTTTCCTTACCCACCCTTCCTCCCCATGGCCACAGCAGGATTGAAACACTAATACTGCAGAGCTCAAAAGCACCTGCAAGACTGAGACCACCTGATTATTTGAACATTTCAAGTCTCCCAAGAGATATGGATAGCTGGGATTGCCCTGAGTTTGGAGAGGTATTTGGTTAAATATTATTTTGATACAAAGTGACTCCCAGGCTTGATTGAATATTAAGCTGGATTTTCTAACAGATAAGTTTTTTTAAGCCAGGAGATACTGTTGAGTAGTATCAAGTGACAATGACATTGAGTTAAGAAATAAAAAAAAAACTTGCTCTTGCATAGGAGCTGAGTATTATTATCTGAAGCTCCCATCACTCAGTGAAATAGGTGCACAAAAAGTTTAAGTCAGTTTGAGCCACCCACGCAAAACAATTAAAGAAGAAAGTCCAAGAGCGTGCTGGCAGCAAGAGAGAGACAGAAGTCCTAGATGTAGTGACCCAAACAACAAAGCATTGTGCTGATCTCTGACATCAGCAGCAAGTGTCCGAATTACTGAATATTGGCTAATCCATTTTTGCAACATAGTCAACTAGCATCCAAAGGGGTTTATTTTGATACGATGGATAAGAATTTATGATATGATCCCTCTTTTCTGGAGGGTCATAAATAGCCTATTTCAATTTAGATAGTGCTTTCTCTATGAGCATTTTTCTTCCTTAACCACCTCAGATCAGGTCTGCTTGATGTGAACATTAGAATCTCCCTGACACTTTTGTAAGGGTGGGTGGGGAGGATGCGCTGGTGTTTTGGACAAAATCTGCCTGACCCTGAATGTCTATTTAGCAATGTGCTGTGCACTGGTTCGCTCCAGCCTTCCACCTCAGAGGTGGCTGAATTTTGGTGGTATTATAGTTCTACAACTTGTGAAGGACTTTGGTGTCCTTCATGAAGAGGCACTAAATGGTCATAGAAAAGATAATCAACCTCAGAATGAGGCGAGAAATCTGGCCTCTTACTTGTGATTACGATTCTGGACCGCTTGCTGCTGGACCTGCTGGATTTGCTGAGGAGCTGGCCTCTTGCGGGACTGATCCATACCAGACTGGGCCATTCCAGGCCGGACTGAGGGACTCCCACCATATCCTGGGGGACCCATGGAGGGTCCCTGAGGTGTCATGCGGCTGCCTGGCAACATACCAGGGCGCTGAGGAGAGAAACACAGGGATCTGGTCTCCATCCGACCCAAACTCTGAAAAGATGGAGACTCCCCAATAAAGGGCAGTTAAGTCCTAAGCACGAGTGGGCTACCAAGCCACATCTGCTAAGCTAAGCGTGACCCCTGCTAGCACAGGGCCACGTGACTCATGGGCTTCCTTGGGATGGACTCAGATGGATCACTACAGGGCTAACAGCTCCAGAAGCAGATGCTTCCAACCAAGAATGAATGGGACTGTAACACAGAAACCATAACCCGCAAAGCTGGCTATGAGAGAGAGTTCTTAATGTCACACACCTCTCCCCACTGCAGGCCTTGTGCCCTAACCGCTGCCTACAATTTTCCTCCATGCATTGAATCACCACTGCAACTGCCATCCCCACAAGATACTCCCACTCTCCCCTTTCCTACCCCTAATCCCCACCTTACGCATTTCCTCTAGGCTGCCTCTCCTCTCCCTTTTCCATAGTTCAGATCCCAGCTTCTCCCTTCCCAATCAATAGTCTCTTTAGGGTCACCTTTTTAACTGAGAGTAACCCTTACTCAGGGCACCCCTGATTTCACTGCAGGGTGACCTCTTTCACTCCCACCCCGTGGAACCCCCAATTTCACCCAAACATTTCCTCCTCATCCTCAAATACCCCCCCCATAGTTTGCCAATTCCCCTCACCATGCACCTAGGCCCCATTTCCTCCCCACGTCTCCCTCGGCCCGAGCCCCAGCTTGCTGTCATATCACCCCCAGAGCCTCGCTCACCCCAGAGCCACCGAGACAAGAGCGCGCTCAGATACGTCCCACCCCATGTACTGCCCCCACCCCGGACAAAGGCAGATCCCGGCCCCCTCCCCCACCTGAGTCCCACTTTCAGAAACGCCTCCTCCCCTTGTATCGTTCCCCAGGGGGCGCCCGAGCACGGACCCCCCCCCGCCTCCGAGCCCGCCCCGCCCCCTCCCCCGGCCTTACCGGGTAGGCGGCGCCCGGCAGGGGGGAGCGGTAGAGGCCTTGGCCGGGAGCCGGGCCCATGCGGACGGGGGGCCCCGGGGGGCCCGGGCCCAGCGCTCCGGCCCCCCCGCCGCCGCCGCTCGGAGTCACCGACTGGAAGCCCGCCCGCGCCGCCATCTTCTCCCAGCACAAAGCGGGGGAGGGGGAGCGGGACCGGAACCGGACATTGATCATAGAGCGCGTGGGGCAGAGCGGCGCCAGAGGTACCATAGAGTGCTCGGGTAGGGCGCAGAGAGATGCTGGGGACGCAGGCTGCCGCCCCCTGCCGCATGGAGGCCGGCACTGCAAGGCGCTGCAGCCAGCCTAGAGCCCCGGGGAGGGACTGGGGCAGTGTCAGGGGGAAGAGCCCACGGGTGTGGGGTGTGGGCAGTGCAGGCGGGGGGTAATGTCCAGGGGAGAGGGGGGCAGTGCCCATGAGGAAGGGGCAGGGACACACAAGCAGCCTTCAGGAGGCTGCCAACAATTAGAGCACTGCCTGGCTTAAAGCATCTCCCTAGGCTGCCCAGTTGTGCTGTGATGCCCAGAACCCACTGGCTGCACCACAGGGAGCCTCAACCGCTGCTTTTAAAAATATCCTAATAAATGTTGAATGAAAATAGAGTGATTCCATCAGAACCCAGCTCCGGCCCTGCTTCAGGCATTTCTGGCTAGGGTGGAATTTTGGTGAATGATTTAAAATACTTTTTGTCTCCAAATAGCTTTGATGCAAATACTTGCTCCAAAAGGTTTGGGTAACATGTCTGGCTATTGAACCAAACCGCCCAAGCAGCAAGGCTTAGCACTGCTGGAAAGCACTGCTCTGCTGAAGCTTCAGGGGCTGTTTCCAAGCCAGTTAGTTAAACAGTCCACCTGCTGTGTCTGGCTGGATTGATCATCTGAGGGTATCAATTTTCTGCTTGCTCACAGGAGTATCCCCATTGAAATCTATGGCGCTAGACTTGTTAGGAGGATCAGCCCCTTGGTGTCTGGTGTATGAACACTGGGGTGTGACCACCCATAGGTAAAATTTATTTTTTTAAATATCTGGTCCTGCTTGCAAGGCTGCAGGGTAAATTCCTTGCCAGACAGAAGACACCTTCTACCTGGCGACTAAGATTTAGCTGCATTTTCCTCTGACTGGCACAAGATTTACTGCAAAATATTGTGGTTGGCTAATGTATTGTGCTTTGTTTAATGAGGTAGGTGCAGCACGTGTCAGGTGAAACGGCACAATGCACACTAGGGGGCTTTAGTAATGTCAGTGCAAAGTCACCTGTAAGATTCTCTTTAGTTTGGAACAAAACTCTCTCTTTCGCTGGTTTGTTATGATGTTGGCTGTTCAGTTCTTTCCAGGTGTGTGCAGGGTCTGAGTTAGAGCTGCTGGGCCTAAATCTGATCTCTTGTACAATGATCTAACTCCACTGACTGGATTTCAGACCAAGCCCCGGTTGGAAGTGCAGTGTGGAGGTGTACGAGCGAGAGCCAAGCTCAGACTTTGAGAGACAGAGATGCAGTTACCAGAGAGACAGAAAACAGCAAAATTCAGAGAGCAAGTGATAGCTGCAGAGCTCTCTGATGTTGAACATGGACAGGAAGGGTTGGGGGAGGGAGAAAGATCAGGTCACACAGGGGTGCTTTGTTGTCTCCATCCATCGTCTCTGTAGTCCCAAGTCACTGCAGCTCAGCTAGCACCAGGCCCACGTGTTTGTGGGCATCATGGCAGAAGCACATTAGCGGGAGAGCAGAGAACCAAAATCTGTGAGTTTTTAAACTATGAGGGGGGTCACTGAACTAGCTGCTGAAGGGAACGGGGTGGCGGGGGAGCTGTTTGGAGATGGGGCTTCTCTGCATGTGAGGAAAGAGATAGGCAGCAGCATCCTGCCCATGGCAGGGGCTGGAGAGCCAGGCGTGGAGGGTGCAGGCCCCACAGCTGCAGCAGCCAGCGTGGGGGTGGGGGAATAGAGGCTGGTGAAGAGCTGAACATCGGTTGCCAGGAAATTCAGTAACCCATCCACCCCAAAACCTAGCAACTTGTTTTTGTAGGACCTGCACTATTTAGTGCTATGCTGGCAAGTTCCAGCCCTGCTCCTAGCACAGTGCTGATGTGATTGATAGGCCTGGCCCCCAGAGCAGCACAGCACACAAAGCAGCAACAATTCTCATGAGCCTTAAAACAAAGCAATGCTTGTCAAACCAGGAGAGACCAAACACTGCCAGGGATGAGGTTTCATTTCCAAGTGTCTGGTGGGATGGGGCGGTGGTGGGAGGGAGACCCACAAAGGAACACAGGCTACACCAAACACATGTGGCCACAAATACACAGCAGTGCATGGACCATACTGTCCTTCCTGACTGGCCCAGCCCCAGTCCCAGCCTGTAATTACACCAGAGAAATCCCACATGGGTCAGTCTGCCCGGCTCAGGTCCTGGCCCCAGTGTGGTTGGGATGTGCATCTCACAGAGGACAGGGTGATTGGCCCAAAGGACCGTCATTGCCACATGGGCCCCAGCCCATGTCAGGGCACCTGGCTGCACAGCACAGCTCTCTCCTACCTGTATGGCGCTCACTTCAGGGCTGTATCACAGCTCCTGTGTCTGCTGGCAGCACCAGCAGTGAGCGAATGGTAACCATGAATTACTGCGGGGGGCGCAGACGTGATGCTATCTCTGCCTGTGTTTATACATGCAGCATGATTAATCCTCATGCTGCAGCTTCACGGAGGCCACACAATCCACAGGGTGAAAGCACCAGAGTGCTAGCAGGGGTGGCATGGCTTATGCCCCCTGCGCTGCAGCCAAAGTTGGCTGCATGCAGGTCCCACAGTCCCTAACAGGAATAAATCAGCTAATGCCTTCTAATCCACTCTGCCTCTCTGGCTGCCGCAGTAATGGAGCTGTAGCCTGTTTCTCTCCTGAGACGAACAGCTGGACGTGTCCACAGCGGAGTCTTAACTGAATGAGATAGGCCCCAGGAAGCCAAACTCCATTAGTGCCAGAGATCCTCTCGAAGGGACACTTGGGACTCTCTAATCTGATTGGCTCCAAGCCTGGAGTATCCGGTGGCAAGTTTGCCGAGTACTATTTAATTAGGTAGGAGGCTAATGCAATGCTGTTCTGTAGGGGCAGGAATTCCTCTGTGGATGAGGTGTCCTGGGCTTGGTGGGCCTGTTTCCATACTCAACTCAGTGCCCTGGTGTGGGACTGCAGAGCCACACCATGGGAGGTGCCATAAAACCGAGGTCCTAATCCTTGTGAAAGGCCCTATGATGCCATACATGAGAGACAAGGTATCAGCACCTGGCCAAATTCCCTGCTGTCTCCCTAACTGCCCATTGCAGTATCCACTGACCATTGACTTCCTCTTCACTTCCTGTGCTAAGCTGCTGTGTGGCAGCTATGTTCTAACCCAAAGGAGGCCAGGTCTTAGCAGTGGGAAGCCCATCCCTGCATAGCGACTGAGTATCTGGGGCCTTGTGGTGAAGAGTGCCCTTTTATCAGGCCTGGAGCTTTTATGTCAGCACATCAGAGCGGTGTTGGCCTCAAGGCCATTTCACAGCACCTCATGTCTGTCAGCAGCAGCCTGAGCTTCCCACATACACCTGACCCCACCAACATGCCACAGCCCTACCCTGGAGGGACCGGCCTAGGAGTCAGAGGAGAGGGAAATTCCTCTGGCCCATTCAGCCCTTGGCCTCTCATGGAGCTACCAACAAGAGGGCTAAGGAGGGCCCATCTTGGTGGTTTTTGTGATGTTAAAACTAGGCTGCAACCCAGTAAACTCATTCCATGGCATTGGGTAGCGCTAGGCAAGCAGGCTGAGACAGAGGGCTCACCAGCTGCCCAAGTCAGCCATTTGTGACCTGTGCACCATTACATGTCACAGAGAGGCTGGGACCAAACCCCAGATCCCTTGAAGTCTGGGGATATTTAGCTCCAGAACTGGCCTTTGCAGCTGGCCAGACTCCCACGCCCAGCATTCTCACTGCATCAGTACCCCACCACCACCCAGACATGCCCGACCCCAGCCACGGCCCCATGGTGGTGGTTCAGCCGTTGGGCACCAGGTGCTGGGGGAGCAGGCTGGCTTTAAGCGTCATGCAGAAGCCGTGAATGCCAGCAGCACATTGCTCAAGGCTGCAGCACTGGGAACATTCATTCCTTTGCTGCTAGCAAGGCCCTGTAACGGTAGAGGCCGTGTTTTCCAGCCATTTAGCTCTGGCCAGTGACACTGGGTTTGTTTTGTCACCATCTGGCTGCTAGGAGGCAGCAGTGCCCACTCCGAGGGTGCACATCACCAGAGCAAACCCAGGCTGGAGCCCTCCCTATGGTGCCCTGTGCTGGAAGGCAGGAGGCTCAACGCCTGGCTAGTGTGGGAAGGGAGGAGCCTAGGATTTCACTGCACTGGGCTCTAACTCCTGCCCTAAACCTCAGTGTCCCAGCCCCATGCCTGCCCACTGCTGGAATGAAGGGCCCCTGCACTTACCCCCACTCAAAGTCAGGTCCCAGGATCCATCCTTGCCTGCTCCATGCTGAAATGTGTCAGAGGCCTCGTAACAGGATTCCCACTCACCACTAATGTGCCTGCTCATGGCTACATCTGGGAAAGTAGTTCTTGTGGCACTGGGTGCCCGCTTCTGCTCTCTGCTCACTCTGCAATAGCCTATCCTGGTCCCTCTGGCCAGGCCCCTCCCGGGGTTGCAAAGTCCACCAGGACTAGTGGCTAGCAGTGGAACCCGGGCCTGCCTGCTACACCGGATTGTAGCCTAGGGGTCCTATAACCAGCAATCCAGGACTGCTCAGTCCCTGTCCCTTGGCTCATTCCTACCCAGCCTCTCTCTCTCTTCCCTTGCCTGTTTGTGGGTTTACCACAGGAGCTATACTACTCCCTGTCTATTTCACCCCCTTCTAGCCTCTTGCTAGCTAGACTCTTACTCCAGGGCAGGATTTTAGGGCTTACTTGCTCCCTGGACTTCCTGCTTGTCCCTAACAAGCTCCCTCATCCCAGAGAGCGATGGCAGATTCCTTCCCCGGCCATCCCCTTCTGGCTTTATAGCACTGCCCTAGCCTTTCCACAGCTGGGCTTCACTTGTAATTAACCCGGGTCCTTCTTCTCGCTGGTGACGCCAGGTAACCTGTCTGGCTTCTGGGGCCCTCGTTGGCCTATCAGGGCTGCACATCCCTTTATAGGCCTGAAGCCACATTCAGTGCCAGTGAATGCTGCCACACAGTATGCACTATGGCCTTTAGTAAGTATGTACGTAAGTCATTCCAATTCAGGGCCAACACTTTGTTCTGCAGCAAGTCCCCTCTTTGGTCCTCAGTTTGAGATGCACAACGTGAGCCCTGTGGGGAGGGAGAAGCTGCCTGGGGTGCTCCTGATTTCCTACCCACAAGGATAGAGTCCTGCAGCCCAGCTGGGGAGAAAAAGGCTCAGTCTCTATCCTCTATCTCATCCATTTATAGTATCGTTTATATCATTGTTAAGAGTAGCAGGTATTGATATACAATGCATTTGTCATCTTATTGTGCTTCCTATGAAAATGTGTGTACATAGTACAGATACCAGAGATAATTCAACACTTTATACACTTGAAGGCATTCAGAGATCGGTAACAGAAAAATGGCACAATATCAAGGCCTAAATGCTACTGGATGGGTATCTACACTGATATGCCGCATACAGATATATATATATGTACACACATATATATATATATAGTAATATATATTATATATTATATATAAGAAATATAAAATGAGGATGATATAGTAAAAACAGACAAATAAAAAATGATAAGTTTCAACGGGTGAGCATCAAGGTCAAATCCAAATCCAAGCCCCCCATCTTTAAAAGCTTTAGAGCGCGAGAGTGAAAATAAGAAAGAAAGAAAAGGAATGAACCCGCACTAAGGAGTCATAAGACAATCTCTGGACGTGGCTGACCCGTTTGTCTTTGGGCGAGTGCTAGTTACAAAGGCCTGACCCCGGTTCCTAATTTTGGTCAGGAAGTAAAATAATAATAATCATAAAGTAAATAAAGATTAGAAAAATAATAAAAATGACATTGCAAAAGCTCTTTAAGCTAAGTAGCACTTCAGCCCTGCAGAGCTGTCACTTGGTGGAGGGTGCAGGGTGGGCACGAGAATTCTGGGGCTGGCCCTGACAGTGGAACAAAAGGATGGAGGCAACCCAGGCAAGGTCTGGCTCTGGAGTTCCTGGCCTGGCTGCGGAGGGGGTTGGGTTTGTTACACACAAGTCAAACTGACCTCACAGCTCCTCTCCTCTATGTACCAGCATCCCATGGAGGGGCTATGACTGGGCTGGCTCCGCCCACACAGCCCAGCCTATGGACACTAGTAGCAGAGACTCTGGGACACAAAGGGCCAAGGGTGGCTGTGAACAACAGGCACCGCTGAAAAACCAAGCCCAAGGTCTGCCATTTTCAGTAGCTGCCGGTGATTTGGGAATTTCATCTGGAGAAGTTGTGGGCGGGGGGAGGGTCTGTGGGTCATTTCGAAAGGGTGGGTGTCTATGAGTCCCCAGAGGGTTCTGCTTGGTGGAGGGCTTGGCTCAGCTGATATTGGCAGAGCTGAGGGACAGGATCTGTCCTGCTGGAAGCCTCCTTCCGTGGGAAGTTAGCTCAGCCCATGGGCATCAGCTTCTCCAGCCAGCTCTGAGCCACGGGCTTCCCTGGCGTCAGGCTGTTCCAGAGGATGCCTGGCTTCCGTCTGACTCCATGGCAGATGGGAATGCAAAGCCCTACATTTCCTGGGACAGCACCTGCCTGGAGGACATGTGACCGGCCTGGGAAAGGCATGGCTCCCCCCAGAAAACCCCTGTGTCTGACTATCATAGTGTAGCTCTGGAGAGTGGGCTGTCTTGGGCAGGCTCCCCTTCCGGGCCGATCCCACCTGCATGGGAAGTGGCAGCACGATCAGTGTGAGCTTCATCCATCAGCATTTCCTTTGCCTGTCATGCTGACCCTAGTGCTCCCCATAGCACATCCAGCCCCAGCTGCCTGGCTTGGCAGGCTTATCTGGAAAGGACTGTGCAACAGCGGGGGCTTATGGGCCTGAGGGGGATTCTCCCCTTTACGTGCCCCATTAGCTATGAGGCTTCTGCCTTAGGGGAAAAGGAGGCTGAGGCCTCTTAGGGTTTTTGGAAAGTCCTCCTTGACCCTGCAGCATGGATACTGTACGGGCCTCATTCCCCTCCCCCACCCCAAGTTACAGTCTTTGGCGCTGTCCACACACAGGGGCCTTTCTGGACGCCTCTGGATTGTGTAGGTTCCAGATGTGAGAGTTTGGGCAGGAGACTCCTCTGGGGGTGGGGCATGTGGAGGAGGGTGGTGGTGAAGGGAGGAAGAAGGCTGTGCTTGCTCACAGCTGGGGCTATCATTACCCCAGCTCAGTCCACAGAGCACCAATCGTGGTCATGTTGGAGGGGACAGGAGCCAGGGGAGACCTGGGGGCATCTGCCCTTGAGCTGAACCCACAGCCAGGGAAGGCTCCCAGGGACCATCATGCTCAGAGACTCAGTGCCAGGGGCAGGGGACTAAGTTCAGAGCAAGACTGTGGCTGCTGAATCGGCTGCAGTGCACATGCAGTGCAGACACACAGCAGAAGCTTCTGGGATCCAGCTCTCACCATCAGCCGCTCCCATCCACACTGGGGGTGAAATGCTGAAAGAGGGGCCCAGGCAAACATGCTGCCATAGCAGTGGGGCCCCTGGCTCAGAGGACAGGCCCCGGGGGCTCCCATCTTTGTGGAGGTGATGCTCCAGTACTAACAGATTCCCCTGCTCTGTGGAGAGCTGGCTCAAGCTGAGCGCAGGAACCAGGCCTCCCCGTGCTCACTCATAACCCTCCCCCCCACCAAGTCTCTCTCCAGTGCGATGCGTGGATGCGGGATAGACATGGAAACCAGGTAAATGGACAGGAATGTGGAACATGGGAGAGGGGTTACTTCCCCCAATGTGACTGCAGCCAAAGAGCTGATTCTTCTGGGCTCCTTTCTCTTTTTACTTAAAAACAAATTGAGGAGCCAAGGAGGAGCAGGCCAGGTCCTGTGGCCCAGCCCGGTCCGTGTGTAGCTCCAGCACAGGCTGCAGAGTCAGAGCTGTGTGGGGGTGGGGGGGGGGGGGGGACCGGAATGTCCAAAAGTCTCTAAACTATGGGGGGGTGGGGGAGCAGCTGGCGCTGAGTCTGTATCCAGGGTCAGAAACCAACCCAACTGCCTGCCACCTGGGCCTAAACCTGAGGCCATCACTCTTGTTAATGTCCCACTGTGGCGAGGAGCAAGGGCCCCTAGGTGTGTCCCCTCCATGGATGCCCCCCAGGGACAGGGGCCGCTCTCCGGAGGGCTTTGGTAGTGTACGTTGTACATCCGGACGTCAGTTAGCAGGTGAAGTCCTCAAACGTGCCCCGGGCCGGGTGATGAGGTAGGATGTTGGCTGCATACGTCATCCCGACTGGGTGGCCCCTTAGGCTCTCGCAGGGATTCTGGGGGCAAGGGAGATGAGGGAAGGAGAGTTAAGCACGGCAGGTGCTGAGCGCAGGGAGAAGAGCAGATGATACAGCAACAGCATCATGCAATCCCTGATAGAGGCAAGAGTCCAGCCCTCTGGTAATCACAGAGACCAGAGGCTCTGGCAGTATTTGGGGAGCCTGGCAGCTCAGGGGATGCCCCAAAAACACTTAGTGCCCTTGCCCAGGGAGCCCCAGAGCACAGGAGATCTCCATATATCTGGCTGAGTGACACCATCTCCCGTGAACAAAGACCCTGTTTAGAGATGGGCTGCAAGGTTTGTGGCTCTTCTGTAATGAGTGAACCAGCTCCCTAGGCCCAATGCCCCGGAGCTTGGCGGATCTGTGCATCTGGGTCAGAACTTTCTGGCTTGGGGCCATGGCCCCAAGAGAACCACAGTTTTCAGCTATTTTCAGCAAGCCAGTCGGCACTGAACTCCGGTGCCTAAATACCATGGTGACTGGCACTCTAGCAAGACCTGGGCGGTTTTCTATCCTCTCCCTCTCCAAAGGCTTCTAGCTACCACTCCAGGCAGTCCCAGAGGACAGGGGTACTCGGCACTGGAGCATGGGGCCCCAAGCTGGCATGCTCAATGCCCTGCTGTGGATCCCAGCCATGTCCTTTCACTGCAGATTGCTCCCCAGCAATCCCCACAGCACAAAGGTCGTTCCCACAAGCCACTTTCTCAGCAGCCTACAGGCTTCGGGGGTTCCTAACTTTGGTTTTCAAGGCAGCCAGTCCTCTCTTAGCCCTCCTTGCTAGCTCAGAGGTGAAGGACCAGGAAGAGACCAGGACAGCAAGGATGCTAAAGGGAAGGACTGAGATGCATGCCCTATGCGTGGGGACCTTGCACAGTCCCTGGCTAGACTACAGCAGGCTCTGGCCAGTGATATGGGTCTGCCTTTCTCACAAGCACTCAGCAACCTCCAATAGAACCCCCAGCCCCAGAGGGCTCGCTGAGCGGTATGGGGGGCACTGCAGGGCAGTGTGCTGCCCTCCCCCCAGTGTAGGGGTCAGTGGGGATGTCAGGGAGTCTAACTGAGGTGTGGCCCAGGCCACAAGGAGAAGGGCAGGTTCAGGCACTTACATGGCGTTTCACATCGTCCATGCTCAGGGCGACGCCCTTGTCTGTGTTGTTCCTTTTGTGATTCTTTTGGCACTTGGCCCGGCGACAAAGCTTGTACTTTATGACCTGAAAGTGAAAGCAGCTCCTGGGTGGGATGGCCCCCTCAGTGACCCAAAGCATCCTGCGCGCTGCCGGGGGCACATCGGGGCACCAGTTACAGGGGGGCAGTGCTGAGGTAAGTCACATGACGAGGGACTGGTGGAAACTGCACAGGCCAGATCCTGCTCCCAGCCACAGCACAGGTAAATCCAGAGTGACTCCCCATTCTGCACTGGATGCAGGGTAGCTGAGATCAGAACTCACCCACAACGTATGAAGGGGCTCACAGCTCCCATGGGCAGGAGGGATTTGGGTCCCAGGGGATTGGCAGGAGGCGCCTGAGGCTGGCAGCAGCCTGAGGGAGATTTCATGATGAGTGGGAAGGGACTGGGAGGGCAGAGGGGGGCTGGCGGGTGAGACCAGGCGGGGAGCAGGCAGTGAAGTGACATGCAGAGGTGAAGGGGAGGAAGGAGCTGTGGGGGAAGCAGTGTGACAGGGGTTGACCTTAGGGGAGCATCTTGGTGCATCATGGGGGATGGTTCTCCACCCCCACAGCAGAGTGGGGTTCCTGGTGATCCCTCCTTCACTCACCTCATAGGCATAATCGAACAGCTCCAGCACGGTCAGGATGCTGGCCCCAATGAACAGCCCCATCTGCCCACCAATGTCGCCTGGAGACGAGAGGGATGAGAGCCGTCAGGGCGGGCTGGCTGGGAGTGGGCGGCCCGTGTGATGAGCCTGTGACACGGACACCCTCCACCCCTCGGCCAACCAAAGCCGGAGGCCTCTGGTGATCCTCGGGCCTGACCCCAGGCTGCAGCTTGGTGAGCTCTGATCTGCCGGGCTGGTGAACCTACGAGCTCAGCGACTCTCCACATGGGCTCAGGGCATGGGTTCTGCACCCTCTGCTCAGTGGAAGTAGGGGAGCAAGTCCTGCCGCCTGCGATGAATGGACTCACCAGTGGCCAAGGCTCTGTCCTCCAATGTGAGATTCACTAGGAAGCCCCAGGGATGAGGCCAAGAAGCCAGGGAGCCTGCAGCCATGCCGGGATTTTCCCAGAGCACCAGGGTTCTGGGCTGCAGGTTTTGGCTCTGTGCCTCCAATAAACACCCCTCAGTATGGAGCCAGCAAAGCCCCCGGCCCTTGGGGATGGCTACGCCGAGAGGCCAAGTACTCACAGCACCCATTGACCCTCAGTCCCTCTAGGAATCGAGCCCTGACTCTCCCTTGGCCGCTCGAGAAGGGCCTGGGACAGGCTGTCAGGCTCTGCAGACCTGCCCCACTGACTCATACAAGCAGCTAGACCAAGTGGGATCTGCCCCATCTTTGGAGTACCGAGGCCCAAGAGTTTCTCCAACCAACGCAAGGGAGAGCTGGAGCAGGGCGGTTCTGGAGGAAAAAGCCTCGGAAAAGCCAAGTCAGGAGGGATAAGGTGTGTGAGTGTGGGCAGTGATCTGCTACATGGAATGGGGACCCCACCCACTTCCAGGGGTATTTCCATTCCCCAGTCAGCCCAGAGGCAATGTTGACCTTTCCAAGCTACTCTCATTGGCTCACCTGCCTGCCATATAACCTTATAAATCAATCTCTCATTGGCTCACTTATCTTCCCCGAGTTTGATAAGCTTCTCTCGTTGGCTCACCCACCTGGCCTAGCAGGGCCTGTCAATCGGGACCTCAGACCATCTTCTACCAGTGACAAATTGGATGACTCAATGCACATGCACCCAGGGGATCCTATATAATTTCTGCACTCCATGAGCCCTACTCCCTCAGCCGGCTAGGCCAAACCCCAATGGCTCTGCACTGAGATGAAATCTGCTCATTAAATGGATCCATTACTATTTTCCAATTAGTTTATTCAAAAAGCCCTTAAACATCTGCACTTGGGTCTGCAGGAAGGAGTCTGCTGCAGAGAAAACAGATCAGGATAGGAGCTTTGGGGAAGGACTGGTAGAGATAATGCTACTTCCCGCTCACTGAAATCTGGTTCACCTGCCGACACGGATCACATGGTTCCCCCCATCTGCCTGGGGTGGGGTGGGAGGTAAATCGCTGAGCTGAGCCAGCTGCCACGGGCTAGGTGAGGTGAAGTGTGCAAAGGGGCGTGAGTTCCATGCTGAAGGTGGGCACACAGCCGTCTGAGCTGGGGGCGATCACGCTCCCACTCATCCCATGTGATGTTCTGGAACAGGTGCACCAGATTTATCCCAGTGCCGCTCACAGCCGGGTCTGTCCCCAAGGGGGCAGCAGGAGAAGCAACAGCCCTGTGTACGAACAGCTCCCACCAACCCCCACACTGAGCCTCATCCTGGTCCCACAGAAGCCAGCAGGAGTTTTCCAATCACAGCAGTGGGATCCGGACTCAGCTACCGCACTCAAATGTGCAGTGTCTCTCGGCTCCTTGGTGTGCGATGCCTCCCGCAGCACACATCACCATGTGCCTGGCCCAAGAGCCATGGAATTACCATCTGCCCCACCTCTCCCCTGCACTCAGCACCAAAGACCCTGCCCTCCCAGGGGGCTCCACAGCTCATGCCCACTGGGCTGCCGCAGAACCAGGGTCTCTGACTGCCCTCCCTGCTTCAGCTTACCTCCAGGCATCACCGACAGGTGGGAGGGAGAGCCACAGCCCACTGGAGGTGACAGGCTTCTGGGGCTTAGTGCTGGGGGAATCATTGGAGCTGAATGGACCCCTACCCCAAGCACTCAGCTAGCGTTGCTCAGCAGTGACCACAAGGCCTGGCTCCCTGCCTGCCCCTGAGTATGGAGGGGAAACATGGCTCACCCAGCAAGCCAGCCACCTCGTAGGCCTTCTTCTGCTCAATTGTCTCATAGTTCAGGGCTTCAAAGAAGATATCCAGCACCAGAAAGTTCTCCCTGCAAGAGAGGAAGGGAGTGTCACTGGATGGGGCTGGCTCTGTGTGACAGTCTGGAGTCGCTGAAGCAAATCCAGCATGGACAAAATCAGCAGAAAGCCACGAGACCAGGGAAAGGAGGCCAGGGATTAAGAACCGGCACCCGGCGTCCCATAGATCTGGAGACTGGGCAGGTGCCCAGGGGGCCAATGGGGAATGAAACTCTTGTGGCACTGGCAATACGTGCAGCATTCTGGTTCCATTGGCTCTGCCCCCAGGGCTGTGGCGCAAGCCTCCTCCCCAATTACCCGATGTACTGCTCCGATTTGTTGTATTTCTTGGCCAGGTACTTGGCTGAGGCCTTGCTGGGGATTTTCACCATGGACAGCTCCTTGCCAAAGCGGGTGACGTTGCAGGGCATCTCACAGACGCAGAAATCGTTGTCCTTCTCTAGCAGGAAATCTGGGGGGTGGGAGTGGGGGGAAAAGGGAGATGGGTGGAAAGGAGGCGAACGGAGAGAGAGAACAAAATAAAACAATAGCAGCTCATACTCTAAAGGGGTCTCTCGACATTCCCCAGACTTCAAAGCCGCCCCTGGAAAGTGCCACTCAAGTCACTTAACAGGAGAAGAAAGAGGGGGACAATTTCTGGAAGATTTCTAGGACCCTCTCCTCCCAGTTCCCACTTGTAAGCCATTCCCCTGCCCTAGCTAAGGCTCTTGAGAGGTCAATGGCAACAAAACAAACACAAGGCACTAACAGAGCCAAATCAAAGTAGGAGAAAGAAAATCACCATCTGAAAACGATGCAAATAGAAACAAATGAAGGGGGTGGGGCAATCAGCGCAGGGATCAGAGGGAGGGACAGGGGAAGAGAGAGGTGAGAAATATGGCACTCGCAATCACATGTTACAGAAGAGTCTTTGGAGTCTGAAGGATGAATGTCAAGGGGGGGCAGGGTCTGCTGCAGCCAAGCCACCATCATTGCCAGCCATTGGCACGGCCCCATGGCCAAGTCTCCATTGCTGCCTGCCATGGCTGAGCCTCCATCATCGTCAGCCATTGGCAAGGCCCCATGGCCAAGTCTGATGTGGCAGTAGGGTCCTTGACAGGTGTGCAATAGGAGTGTAAACCACAGTAGCAGAGTGTGAGTCTTTCTTCTCTAGTGGGTGGTCCATATATGAGAATAAGGGTCTACTGCAGCTGCCAGCTAATGGAGCTACTCCCTAAGTTCAAGCAGTAAAAGCGTGTGCTTTTAGCAGTGAATGGCCAGGGTTCAACCCTGAAGACAGCTGCTGGTGATGGTCACAGGAGCACAGATACCATCAGGATGAAGACCCAGGAGGAGTCTCAAATATAGCCAGAGTCGTCTTTGTCCTTTAGGGCTTAAAAAACTAGTTGCACCCCGGAGAGATTGCTCCATCTATGCATAGAGAGCCTGACAGGACCATGGCTCTGAGCTTCTGTAGTAGCAGGTGTGGTGCTGGACCCCAGAGGCAGTGGAAATGCACGCCTAGATGGATTGAAGGGCCTGATTCAGAGGTGGATAGAGTCCTTTGGTGCTACACCCCTTCCTGATGTCTAGGGGACCTGCATGGGGTTGCTGGCCTCCCCCTTAGAAACTGGAATGAGGTATGAGTTACAGTAGGGATGGGGATCTTCCTTCACACACCCCACTGCTGCTGGGTGTTCTCCTTGCCCCTTGATATGCGTGGCACAGCAAGAGCCCTGGCCTCCTGGAATGGAGTGGGGCCCAATGCCCTGCTCTGTGCCAGTGGCCAAACCTGCAAAGGGAGAGAGGGGCAAGGCAGTCTCACCTAAGGCCGGGTCCGCGCACTCCTTGTACTGCTCGGGGGTGCAATAGGGGGCATCGCCTGCAGGGAGACAGAAGAGCAAAGTTTCAGTCGAACCTCTGTGCTGGGGCTGGATTTAAGGTGAAGAGGCTGATGGAGGGGGAGTGGGTGGATGAAACCAGACTACACGGGCCATTGGTCTGATCCAACCGAGGAGGGGGAGATACTGGACTACACAGGCCATTGGTCTGATTTGGTATGGGTGTGTGTGTGTGGAGGGAGGATGATGAGCCATTGCTCTGGTCCAGCATGGGTGTGGAGGAGAGGGGTACAGGAACAGCTAGACCAGCAATCTTATCCTGTGTGGCAGCCTGAGGATTTATTTTGCTGCTCCTTGAATTTGTGTGTTGTTTCCTAGCCTGCACCTATCCCCCACCCCCCTGGACATACTGTCCCATCAGGATCCTGAGCAAACAGACAGTCTTGACTTTAACACCTCACCTCGACTGTGTACAGAATCCCTGCCCCAGATAAAGCAATCAGCCAGAATAATGTAGGGTCTGTGATTCTGTATGTTAATTTCCATGCCTTACTTGCTACGGCCTGTTTGCAAGTGACTAGTCCCATCAGTGTAAGACCAGTGCTAAAGCCCTTGGAATAAAGGGCTAGTTCCATGAGAGGGGAAGTGGCTCCCAGCGGTGGGGGACAGAGTAGAAGGTTCAATCCGCAGCCCCCGGGGAGACTGCTGCCTGGTCCCCCTGCCTGCCCGGAGCAGCACATGCCTGCCTCGGGATTTATGCTGCCTTATTTATTTCCTCCAAGCCGGCCTTGGCTCTTAGACAAATACTGGGGCTGCCTCAATCTTGGTAGTGCAACTGCTGCCATTCAAATGCTGATCAGTACTGTCTGGTCTGATCTTCAGAGAGGGGCTTAGTGAGGGGTCTGTGGGCAGCATGCTCCAGAGCCAGCACCCTCCACGGAGACCTCCAAACCCACCGGGGAAGTACCTTCAGGGGCACTCTGGGGACCCAGCATTACCTGCTTGCACACCCCAGAGGCGTAAGTTTAACCCCCAACTGCACTGCCAGAGCCCACGTGTCTGCCCATCTCCCACGGTATCCTGGCTCCAGCACTGCCTGGATATGTTTCTTGATAGGCTGAGAATTGAGAGGAATTTGGGGGATTAAACTGGAATCCAGCCTGGAGCCACGGAGCTGTGCTGGAAGTGCCAGAATAGCTGGGATTTAGGGGAGGGGGCTGCAGCAGACTCAGGCCAGAGCTGCATTAATTGCAAAGGCTGTGCTCTGAGAGCAGTGGGTCTCAGCTCATGCACTGTGAGGTGCTGTTCACCTTCAGGTATTGTTTGCCCCAAAGCAGGACATGGAACAAGACAGAGCAGTGTCCTGTTGGGGCAGGAATCCTGGAGCAAGGGGAGGGGGAGGGGGGCACTGGACTAGATGGGTCACTGGTCAGCTCTGGTACAAGAAGCAAGATAATGGACTAGATCTACTAGCAGTGTGGGGGCAGCGGGATACCTGTCGAAATGAACCCTTGGGCTGATCCACGGCAACAATGAAGTGGAGGGTTACTGGGCTAAGTGGCCCATTGGTCTGATCTGGGGCAGGGAGGCACTGGGGGGATACTGGGCTAGATGGGCCCATTGGTCTGATCTGGGGCAGGGAGGCAATGGGGGGATACTGGGCTAGGTGGGCCCATTGGTCTGATCTGGGGCAGGGAGGCAATGGGGGGATACTGCGTTAGATGGGCCCATTGGTCTGATCTGGGTCAGGGAGGCACTGGGGGGATATTGGGCTAAGTGGCCCATTGGTCTGATCTGGGGCAGGGAGGCAATGGGGGGATACTGCGTTAGATGGGCCCATTGGTCTGATCTGGGGCAG
>NW_020664992.1:2204637-2216528 GCF_002925995.2 Terrapene triunguis
GGATACTGCGTTAGATGGGCCCATTGGTCTGATCTGGGGCAGGGAGGTACTGGGGGGATAGTGGGTTAGATGGGCCCATTGGTCTGATCTGGGGTGGCAGGGAGGCACTGGGGGGATACTGGCCTAGATGGGCCCATTGGTCTGATCTGGGTCAGGGAGGCATTGGGGGGATACTGGGCTAGATGGGTCCATTGGTCTGATCTGGGGTGGCAGGGAGGCATTGGGGGGATACTGCGTTAGATGGGCCCATTGGTCTGATCTGGGGCAGAGAGGCATTGGGGGGATACTGCATTAGATGGGCCCATTGGTCTGATCTGGAGTGGCAGGGAGATGCTCTGAGCTGCACAGGGAGTGTCCTACCCGGGGCTGGTTTGGGCCTGTCCCTGTCCCCATTTGGGCTCACCTCGCATGTGCACCATGCGGCAGTTGCAGTTCTCCACCAGGTAGCGGGTCTCACAGTCAATGCGACAGGCCGCGATGCTGTAGGTGTCGTAGAACTCAGATTCTCTGGTTATGGACTGGCAGTTACCCCAGGGCGGGGGAAGGTAGATCAGCTGGGGCAGAGCAGGGAGGAATGAGAACAGGTGCCCCATCCCTTCTCTCCCCAGGGAATGCTCCCAGAAGGCTCTTGTTGAGCACCAAGGTGGACCAGGCACCGATCAGGCCACCATAGGAGCAAGCTGAGAATTTCAGAGTATTGATTAACTAGGCCCCGCAAGCCCCTGTGTCAGGCTCACTTTTCCCCATTCTACTGATTTTAAAATGTCTAATTTTAGCTGTTTAACATCCTCCTGAGATATCAGTGGAATGGAAAGGGTGTTATCATCTGATATGATTATTTCATGTTTTTTCCCCAAATACAGAACAGAAACATTTACTGAACGCTTCTGCCTTTTCTGCATTATTATTGATAAGTCTACCATTTCCATCTAATAACAGACCAATACCATTGTTAGGATTCTTTTTGTTCCTAATATATTTTAAAAACTCCTTATATTCCTTAACTCTGCTGGCTACAGTTTTCTCCTTGTGTCCCTTTGCTTTCCTTATCAATTTTCTACAATTTCTAGCATCTGATTTGTATTAATATCAATTTCCCCTTTGTTATATATTATTTTTAATTTTTTCATAGCTGGCTTTTCTTCCCCTCTAAACCAGGTCTTTTTTTAATAATACAGCCTTCGTCCTCGAGTGTGGGATGGTGGCTTTTGGGGCATCTAGTGGAAGTGCTGTTAAACAATTCCCAATTATCCTTAATGCTTTTCTGATTAAATTCTTTCTCCCAGCTGATTTGGCTCATGATTGTTTGTTATAATTGTCAAGAAGTGCAATGACATAAGAATGGCCATACTGGGTCAGACCTATGGTCCATCTGGCCCAGAATCGTGTCTTCTGACAGTGGCCAATGCCAGAAGCTTCAGAGGGAACAAGGCAATAATCCAGTGATCCATCCCCTGTCATTCAGTCCCAGCATCTGGCAATCAGAGGCTTAGGGACACAAAGCATGGGGTTGCGTCCCTGACCATCCTGGATAATTGTCATTGATGGCTCTACCCTCCAGGAACTTATCTAATTCTTTTTTGAACCCAGTTATAGTTTTGACCTTCACAACATCCCATGGCAGCGAGTTCCACAGGCTGACTGTGTGTTGTGTGAAGAAGTACTTCCTTTTGTGTGTTTTAAACCTGCTGCCTATTAATTTCATTGGGTGACCCCGGTTCACGTGTTATGTGAAAGGATAAATAACACTTCCTTATTCACTTTCTCCACACCATTCAGGATTTTACAGACCTCGATCCTATCCCGCCCTAACCCTCCAGGCTCCTGGAATGCTGCATCCCTCCCTTCCCCCCGCTTAGTATTTCTTCTCTGTCTGTGTCAGGCAGAGGCAGCTCAGGGGCTGCCAGCACAGAGTGCCCAGCCCAGTGCTCTCCTGCCCCTCACCCGCTGCTCCTGGCAGGACACAAAGGTCTGGAATCCAGGCGCCACCCCAAAGCCCAGCTGGTCAATTAAGGGAGGTTCATCCTGGCTGTGAATCTGCACTTTGATCCCAGCTTCAAACGAGGTCTCATCTGCAACAACAAAAAAAGTGGGAGCTGAGTATCTGAGAGGGCTGGGGAACCCAGGCATCCTGGGGTGAGAACTCCCTGGAGCCCATTTCATATCGGCAGGATACACCTATTCTGCTCTCCCTCAGGGCATATGTTAACTTAGCTTCAGAGAGGTTGTCCTGTCTGTAATGGAGCCTGGTGCGGAATTAACCCTGTCCCTGCCAGTGTGAAGAGCCCTTTCAGGCCTGGACGAGTACAGAGCCATGGGACCGTCTCAGAGGGCACCAGAAGTTCCAAGGATGAGGGGTCCAACTCCGCACAGCTGTCACCTTGTTGCCATCTACAGCTGTGCAATGCAGACATGTGACACACACAGTGGTGTGAGTGAGGGGAGGGATCTCGTTTGGTCACATCTCGCAGTCGCTTTGCACAGGTGAGAATGGCGCCACCAGGTCAGGGTGAGCCAGGCCCTCTCTTATATCCCTGCACGGGTGAACAAAGTCAGGATTCCCCTTTTAACACTGAATATACCCTGAGTTCGCTCCACAGGCTTCAGTAGGGTTACTCCTGATTTACACCAGCGTGAGAGCAGAACTGGCCCATTCTTGGTGCCTTTCACACAGGGACCTCCAACTGCCTTGGAAACATTAACGAACAGAGACTCAGACCACCCTGGGAAGTGGGTATTATTCATCCCATTTTATAGATGGGGAAACACCACAGAGAGGGGGAGTGACTCACCCAAGATGATAGAGGTGAGAACAGAACCTAGGAGTCCTGACTCCCAATCTCCTGCTCTAGCCTCTAGAACACGCTGCCTCTCAGATCTGGGACACAACCCAGGCGTTCTGACACCTGGTCTAACACGTTCACTCTCATCCTACCTTCCCCAGCGGGTTTGGAAGCAACAGATGGCAGAGGCGGGTTTCTGTCTGGGCAAGTCCCTCCTGCCCAGCTGCCTGTGTAACTGTTCTGGAAGGATGCTGCGGTTGGGTGAATGTTTCACTGATGGGGAAGCCGGTCATGCCCATCGCCACATGCGTGTGGCCAGATCTGCTCAGGCCTGGGGCTGTTCTCAGACATACCTTCTCCTCCACCCAGCTTTGCAGTGTGTGTGTGTGTGTCTGTCTATCACCTACATGACAATCTCTCCAGTGTCTGTCTTGGGGAAGAATTCAGTGCCTGTTCCCTCTCCACTAGTCCACAGCCCCAACCCTGCTCTATATGCCCCTCCCTTCCCCACCTGCTCACTGCACCCCTCCCTTCCCCCCCCCCCATACAGGAAGTGTTGTTTCAGGCTAGGTGGGGGGTAGGGGCTGGGGCTCCTTAGGTTTATTGCATGTGCCACCCTCCCACCCGCATGCATTCCTTCCTTCCGTCTGCTTTCCCTCCCTCCTAGCCCCTCCGTTCCCATTCTCTTCTTCCCCACCACCCTCCCACTCCATGGCCCTGGGAGAGCAGCAGGGAAGTGGGTGGAACTATTTATAGACAAGTGCTGCTTAATTTAAACTGGCAGGCAGTTGCCATGGCAAATAATAGAGGTAAGAAAAAAGGAGGAGAAAAATAGATTGAAATGGGAGGACCTGAGAAGATGGGGGCCTAGGGGTAGGGTCATGGGGGTTGGGGCTGCTGGAGACAGGGCATGGCAAGGGCCCAGCTCCAGGGAGACAACGCATGGGCCTTTATGGGGCTATGGCTACCTCATGGGAACCGACTACAAGCAGCCCCAAGTGACTGCGCCTGTCCCTTCTCCAGGCCTGTCTGACCCTCCTCCCCAGGCCTTATTATTGCTACTGTGGTGGTGCTCAGCGGCTTCAGCTGGACACTGCTGTGCCAAGCTGGGCCCCACAAACCAGGCCCCCCCACACTATGAACAACAAGCCATGAAGAGCTGTCATGGAAATACAGCTTGTCAGGAGACAGAGACGGGGAGGCTTTGGCAGAGTGAGCTCTGGCTGAGAGGCAGGAGGTTGAATGGACAGGTATCAAGGCAGTGGTGATGGCCTGCCATCGGACTAGGGCAAAGTGCTCTGGGTGTGGAAGCAGAGGTGCCCATCGCCGCCTGGGGCAGGGAGGGAGTTGCAGACACAGCTGCTCCAGCCAGTGCTGCTGCTGCTGGAGGCCAAGGGACAGTGGTCCTGTTACCTGTCTCCCCCCAGACAGGCAGGTACTCGTCTTGCTGAATGTCCAGCATGATCTCCAGGCCATTGCCGGTGCCACCCTTCATGGTGATGCGCCGGGGCTTCCCATCCTGTCCGGAGTTGAATGTGTAACACTTGCCATAGCGTGTGAAGACCTGAGGGGGACAGAGATGGGAGGGGACAGTTAGACACAGAGCTGGCGGGCCCAGACCCTACCACCAGGCTGGGTGCTAAGCGGGGACCAAACCCATTGACTTGTGCCCAGCCAGTCAGTACATCAGGGAGTGACAAACACGGGGTGTCCCTGATTGGAGCTCAACACCCCCACCTCCTGCATGCTCACTTCCCATTGCAAGGTCACCAACCGGGGACACTGCCCCACCCCCATGCATACTCATCCCTCATTGCAGGGTCACCAGTTGGGGATATTCCCCCCATCACAGAGTCACCAACCTACCCCCCACATACCCCCCCCCATTGCAGGGTCACCAATCGGGTATACCTCCTGGATACTCACCCCATATCATGGGGTCACTGATTGGGGACTCCCCCACCCCCACTGCAGGGGCACCATTCAGGGTCCGTTGTAATAACTGGGGCCTGATAATTCTACTCCAATTGTGAGCTCAACTGGTCCCATCGCTAATATCCAACATTAATGGGAAAAGGGGCAAAAAGAGACAACAAACTGGATTAGTGCAAACCAAAAGGTCAACTGAGATTGCCCCAGGAGGGTGTTAAAAGCACATGTGCTAAACAAGAGATGTGTGGGACTGGAAATCAATGGACAAAATTGGTGTGTCAGAAATTAGGCTTAACTGGTGAACAAAGTAATGAGGGGATGGGCTATTCCACTCATTATTCCCTTTTGGGGGTCCTTAAAAAAAGTTTGTGGTGATTATCAAGCTGGCTGCCTTGCTGCAAGATGGGTGGACTGCAAGAGGGACCTTTACCATTATGGCTACCATCCTCACCATCTCCTAGGACCTCAACATCGACCATGACACTCTTGGGCCTTTGCCATCCTGACCCGATGATGTCCTGACCAGAGAAGGGGACCCAGATGGCAGCGCCACCTCCACCAGCTCTGGCTAACTCTCCACCCGGGCTGTGAGACTTTGGTTCCTGCTGGCACCCTTTCCCCGTGTCTGTTTGTTTTGTCAAAGCAGGGAAAGTCTGTAACTCAGAATTGGACAGCAGACCTAGCCCTTTCTTTCCCACCAAGGACTGTCCAACAAAATAAAAAGATTCTAACCAATATCTCTCTCTGAGAAAGGGACTGGATAGGTTTTGATTATGTTTGTTCTGCATAACCACTCAGTTGTGATTCCAAAAATACTTGTATCTCATTCTGATACCTTTTCTCTTGTGAACCCTGATACATTTTTTTCCAAATTTTGGCATGAATTTTCCAGTATGTTTGGCCATGGGACTAAGCAGGTTGAGGTCTCTACACTTAAAATCCTGGAAGCAGTGACGAGGGGCAGTCTCCAGGCTGAACTGTCTCGCTCGGCCCCTGAGCCCTATTAACTTCAGTGGGAATTCAGTGCCTCACAGTATCAGGCCTTTGTGGGTCAGCTTTTGTCCCAGTCACTTCAGCATCACAGTCCAGGGCATTCCCTGGGGACCCTGCCCCCATGTCCCTCATGGGGGGCTCCTGTGTCCCCTCTGCTCCCTCCTTGGTATGCATTTGCCATAACCCCTATTTATCTCCCCAGGGCTCCTCTCCTCTTCCCACCACCATTGCATTCATCTCTTCCTCAGCAGCTGGGCACTCCCCATCTCCCTTCATGTCACCTCCCAGGTGGGACTCTTTCACTCCTGGGACTCATGGCTTTCCTTCCCT
The DNA here is from genome assembly GCF_002925995.2 of Terrapene triunguis. Taxonomy (NCBI): domain Eukaryota; kingdom Metazoa; phylum Chordata; order Testudines; family Emydidae; genus Terrapene; species Terrapene triunguis. Next base: position 2,210,676 of record NW_020664992.1, read on the forward strand.
GCCAGCCCAGTCCCCAGGGAGCAAGGGAGCAGAGACGAAGCCAGTACCATTCTTCAGCTAATATCACCAGGAGCTTCCAGAAGGGGCGGCAGAGCTCCCATCAAAACCGAGATGGGGAGCAAGAGGAGTGGCAATGTGTTGAGATCAATTCAAAGCTAAGGGGCTTCCAAGGAAGGAAGTTAATCAGGCATGGACAAGACCTGTGAGACCCCACAATGGTGCAGGACAGGCCCTGCTAGGTCCTTCTCCAGCCTTCATTGCCAATGTGCCAAGTGATGGGGCTCCCCCGTGGGAGACTAGCTGTGACTGGGGTGTCCCAGTAGGGGCCAGCTATGATCACTCAATTAGGGTGAACTGCAAAGAATGGGGGCAGACAATCCCCATAAAACTGGTGGATATTCCAATGCTTAGATTTACCAAGCCAGCTTCTTTATTACCTTACTGGTTACTCCAAAGTCCAAACAACACAGTTCCCTTAAAGTGATCCAGACTCAGGCCTCCACCCAGGTACCTAAGTCAAATATGATGATTCCTGAAAATCTTATTTCATCATATAAAATAAAAGTTTCTACCAATCCCAAGGGATTGGACACATTACCTCCCAGGTTACTGAATAATCCAGATTTTACCCAAATACACGCTACAGCCAATTCTTATTAACTAAACTAAAATTTATTAAAAAACAAAAGAGAGAGAGTATGGTTAAAAGATCAATATACATACAGACATGCGTTCAATTCCTAAGATTCAGATTCATAGTGATGGTGAGCTTTGTAGTTGCAAAGAGTTCTTTCAGAAATAGTTCATAGGTTATAGTCCAATGTCAATGCAGGGTGTTCCTGCTTAGGACTGGGATCTCAGACTTTATGGCCTAAGCTTCCCCTGAATGAAGCCTCAGGCAGAGCTGAGATGAACAGGATCAGGACCCAAGGATCTTTTATACAATTTCATGTCGTCTTTGACAAGTTGGGATTTCCTCCGGGAACAAAAGATAATTAGGATGACTTTGAAGGAGATCCATCACCAGTACTTAGCTATAGAATTAACATAAAACAATTTGCTTGTTCTTCCACCATTCACAGATTATTTGCTATACATTTCAAAGAGAGATGAATACAGAGATATCCCATGTTTACAGTTCATTTAAGTGCTAGGATGTTCTTTGATCTCTGAATTATCAGAATACAGCATAGACAGGGACTGTTGATTACACTGTTGACCCTACTCATACATATGTAAATACAAACAAACACAAACATTATCCCTCCACATGTCTTTTGAGGGTTGTTTATTTTGCAGGATGTTTAACCCTTTCTAGCCATGTGTCACAGTAGCCCTCCCTGATATTCCCCTCCCCCACTAGCCCAGCAACCCCTTTCTGCCAGTCTCTATCTTGCTATGCAGCCCGTGTCCATTTGCCCTCCCCCCCTCTAGGGCAGGTCCTCCATGTCTCGAGGTGGGATGGGGGCCGGGGGCTCAGCTTTGCCAGTCATAGAATTCAAGGATGGGAAAAGCCCCAGAGATCCAGCCGCATTAGACTCTAAGCAATATGTAATCGCAGCAATGGCCCTGGAACAAGCATGGAACAGACGAAATAACAAATCCACTGAAACCTGCTCAAACCCAGGCACTGCAGGCAGGACCCCTGTCCAGAGGGGACATGCCCCAGCCAGTTCTCAGTTACATTTGGCTTTTTAATGTTTCCTTTGCAGACACTTGGCTAATGGCCCCATTAGAGGTGTGGGCAGATAATGAATATAAAGAGGAACACAGGGAAGGAGACTGAGGCTCTCTCTCCAGTGGCTTTTATGGAAGGAATGAAAAGCAGTTTGCAAACATTTAGGAGTCTCACTGCCCTCCCTTCCTGCACAGAGCAGGGCACACCTCTCCCCATCGCTCAGAGGGGAAACAGGCTCAGGTAAGGGAGGGGACACTTCTAAAGTTACACAGAAAAGGAGGCAGAGCCAGGAATAGAATCACGTCTCCTAACCCATAGCCCCATCCAGAATTGGACCCCAGCCCCCTATGCTCTAACCATTAGACCCCAAACCCTCCAGCGGTTGGGATAGAAACAGGGGTCTGGGCTCCCAGTACCTCATGCTCTAACCACTATTCCCCATTCCCTTCCATCAATGCTGGACCACTACACCAACCTGCCCTTTCAGTGCTGGATCCCATGCTGTGAGCTGTGAGACTTTCCTTTGTTCTTCGTTCGTGTTCCTGAACTTCCTGGTGTTCATGGGCAACAAGAGCAGGTAGCGGATGTGGTTACACGACTAGGTGAGCAGCAGGGCCAATGAGGCTAGGAAAGCCAGCACCCAGCGCAGACATGACAACTGCCCCGAGAAGATGTACCATAGCCCATGATGGAAATTGGGTCTGGTCCAGGCAGATGGTGGGAAAGTCCTGCAGGGAGCCTCTGCCCCTGACAGCTGGAAGCATGCTATGTCCACCCCAGCCTGGCTCCCATACCCCCTGGGAGCCCCTCAGGGAAAGGAGAGAATGTGAAAAAGGCAGGAAGGTGGAGAGGAACCAGAGGCAATGTTTGGGGTTGGGAAAGTCCAAACCTGAAGCAGGATCTCCCCTCCTTTCCTCTCCTATGCCTGGCTTTGCCTTTCCTGTGCTTTGCCTTTCCAGCATCCCTTTTTCTGTGTTCCTGCCACTTGCTCTCTGCAGACGGCTCACTGCTTTGCTCCCAGGCAAAGTGCAGAAGGAGCCCCTGGAGCATGGGGTCTGCAGGCAGCTGTGTCTCCAGGGAACCCTGCTGTCATGTCACTCCCGCTACTCCAGAGCAAGCCCCTGTCTCCCTTTCTCTGGGAGAGGCAGAGACTTGGGATCCTGCCTGCAGCCTCCTTGGGCAGCAGCTTCCACCATGCTGGCTCGGGGTGCCACAGGCAGCAGAGATGCATCACAGCAAGTGACTGCAGCTCTCCTAGCTTCCCTACATCCACCTGGGAAGGCAGAGAGGGAGGGAGGGACTGGCGCGGCTCCTTGCCTCTGACCTGGGTAAGTGTGTGTGTGGGAGAAAGATGATGTCTCAGCGAGAGAGAGAGAGAAGCACACATGCACACAGACTCTGTATGATAGTGATACAGAGATAGACGGGGGCGCAGGGAGACAAGACCAAACAAAACCCTGCCCTGAGCAGAGCAGACTTGCTGCTCGCTTACTCCAGGGCTGCATCTGTGCCCTAAACAAAGCCAAGCAGCGATAGGGATCAGGGCACAGTAAGTGCAAGAGGCCCCGAGACAGGGCTCCCTGCCCTCTGCCCCATATCAATCTCCAGGAGATGCCCAACTTTCCCATAGCTTGAGTGGCCCTCACCTCCAGCCTCCCGGTGCCATGGTTGTCAGCGCTATGCCCCAGCTTTAGTGGCCTGCCTCATCAGGCCTATCCTGTTCATGAAGCGAGGTTTCCGCTGGCTCGCAGAGGCTCATAGGGAAGGGGGTTTGATGCATAGATGTCACAGACGGGGGTCCAGGTCGTAGTAGTCCAGACAATGAAGGACGAAGACTGCGCTCGCGATGGTGACAATGTCCTTGGGAAGATGGAAATGGCTTAGTCCATCGCTGTCTTGCCAGAGCTCTGCTGACCCATCTCTGTTCTCAGATTCCTTCCCAGGCTCTGTGAACGGCTCCAAGAGCTCTTCATATCTCCTGGCTTGGCGGTGGTGGGGCTGGCTTTTAGGACAGTGCTACCACCTGGTGAGCTCAGAGGGTACATGCAGTTTCTGCAGCCCAGGGATCCAGAGAGATGCTGAGGGCCCGATTGGTAGGCGAAGGACGGTTTTGTGCATACAACAGAACCAACCCCATTCCCTGTGAAGCTCAATTTCACCAGGACTTGCTCCCACAGTCTGGGAGTTGTATGTATGCAGGATTTCTACAAATACAGTGGCCAGGCAGGGCTCTCTGGGAGCCCAGCATGGGGCCAGCAACTCCAGGGAGGAAGGAGGGATCCTGTCTGCAGCCTCCTTGGGCAGCAACTTCCAGCCCCTGGCTCCGGGGTGCCTCATGAAGGAGGGATCATCATAGGGAGTTTAGCCTTCAGTCTCAGATGTGAGTCCCACACACACTGGCGGGGAGATTTGAACGCCACAGGAAACCCAGGGCTCTAAAAGGATCTGGGTATTGCTGAGGGCAACTCTGCTGAGACCTTTGCTCAGCGCATAGTTGGAGCCAGGAAAGCTCTAATCCCTGTTTCCAAATCCCCACCTCAATCCAGCACCCTTGCTCTAATCCCGGCTCCTCCAACACCCCCACCTCAATCCAGTGCCCCTGCTCTAATCCCTGCTCCCAGATGCCAGACTCTCCAGCAACCCCAGCACATACCATATCCGCAACTGGCACTTGCAGCCAAATTCCCCCTGCATTCCCTGGGATAACACCAGTCCCAAGTCCCTGCTTTCCTGGTCCCCCATCTCCAAAAGGGGCCACAAGGACCATGCTTCATAGGATCACACTAACACAGATGGAACACACAGGATGTTCTACCGCCATCTAGTGAACTCCCACTGTAACTTGCATCAAGTCACAGATGCCCCCTAAAACGTGTAAGTGCAGAGTGCCCCCTCTCCCTCCAGCTTCCAGACTGCGTAACTCTTAGGTTCGCCCACCGAGGACTGCCGGGAAAAGCTGCCCTCAAAACTCCCCTCCCTCATCCTCTTTGTCTCTGCCTGAATTCCTAGCGAGTGTTTCAGTGTCTGCCTCTCCCGGCCACGTCCGACCTTGCCCAGGAGGCTGAGCTATCGACCAGCCATCTCAAGTGTCTGCTTGGCCCATGGAAGGGGAGCGTTCGGGCACGTGCAGCGTGGCTAAATGGGAAGCAATTTGTGAAGAGGTGAACAGGGAGGCAAAGGCATTTAAAAACTATTCCAGATAACAAGGAGCAGGTTCATAGCCAGAACAGAGACATGTAGGGCCCTGGGAACAAAAGAGAAACCTCCACGGATGAGTAAATCCAAACCAAAGTCAAGCAGCTTGCCTCAGTGGCAATGGCTCTGGGTGCTGAGACCCCATGTCTCTGCTCACTGTCCCCACAAGACCTGCCACGCCCAGAATTTGCCTGGCTTTGAGAGTCTAAGATTTCACTGTTTAAAAACAACAACAATAAAAATGTTTCTAGCCTTTCTGGTTGGAAAGGAATCGATGCAGTGACATGTGCTGGAGCCTGCAAAGAGAACAGCAGCACTGAGAGGCGTGAGCGATCCCATTCAGCGCAATAGGTGGGTTAACTCTGAAACTTAATGATGTCTGCTGAAATGGCAGCATGGTTAACAATTTAATTGCTGGTAGATTTAGTAGCAACATTTAGCTAATGTGGTAATCACACAATTCCAAACTGCCCCACCCCAGTCTCCCTATGCCAAACCCCCCAACTGCCCCCTCCTTGGATCCCAAGACCTCTGGCTTCCCCATCCCGACAATGTCTGTGATGCAGTTACATGCAGCCAGTGCATGAGGAGAAGGGTAAAATTAATGGAAATTAACAGACACATAAATCCCCAAAGGGCTGTGCGGAGCCTGTTGCCCAGGGCAGGGGTGGGGCGTGCTGCCTGGGCTGTGGGAGGGTAGGGATTGCTGCACTGAGTGTGACATTTATGACCCTACAACCCTGAATCTCCCATCTTAGCCAGAGAAGCCAGGGCTCTGTGGTAGGATTTCGGACCCATGAACTGCCCAGCACATGGAGCCCTGGCTGCATCCCACAGCCCGACCAAGAAGTTGATTGTGGTTGTTTGCAGGGATAGAATCTTAGGATCTTCTTCTTTAAAAGCACAGACCTGGGCACCCGAGCTAAAGGGGACTCTCCAGTCACTGTTATTAACATAGGGACTATGAGACACAGCTGAGC
>NW_020664992.1:2216538-2244903 GCF_002925995.2 Terrapene triunguis
CAGAGAATCCTCTGGCCATAAACCGATCAAGTTGGAGCCTTGTGCTGGGAAGCTGGATTTCTGCTGCCCTTGCAGGACACAGACCATTTCAACCATGCCCTGGACCTTCCCTGGGTACAGGGGCTTCCCAAATCTGCTACAGTCTCAGGGTGTGGGGCAGGAAGAAGATGCTGTTAGGTGAGCCGAGGGGGCAGCTGGCATGAGTCTTGGAGGGCAATTTTAAAGTGGATCCTAAAACGAATGGGGAAGAAAGTGCTGGAGCTGCTAGGACTGAGGTGCTTGTGCTGTAAGTGGGTGGCAGCCGGGCCTGGAGAGCTGGCACCAGGGAAGCTGCAATAGCCCAGTTGAGAAAGAAGCTCCTTTTATTCTGATCTGCAACCTACCTCATGGCAGTGCCTCCCCCCATGCAGAGCCTCGCCAGTGGTTTGCCTTCCCTGCACTCAGACCATTAGAAGGGGAGTCTGATGTGGCCACAGAGTAATTTCCAGCCCATTTCTTGCACCGCAGTTGCTGCTTCCTAACCCAAGAGGGACGGGAAATGTTTAAATAGGCAGCACTTGCAAGCCTGAGCGAGCAGGCCGGGAAACTGGCCGTTTGGGTGATGCCAACTCAGCATAAAGTGGACACAGCTCATCCCTCTGGCTTCACTGCTCCTGGGCTGCCTCCCCTCCTTAGCATCTGGGTAAGAGGGTCAAGTCCTCAGCACATCCCCTGGGAGGCCTGCACCCGGAAACGCAGTCCTGCTTTCAACTCCAGCCCCGTGGCAAGGGGGAGAATGGCCACGAAAGCCTTGGCTCTGGTATAACCTGAACACGCACCTGGTCAGTGCTGCCATTCTCTGAGCTGGGCCAAAGAGAGGGCTCATCTCAGCCAAGGGGAGTGTGGGGCTGCACCCTCAAGCACTGTCTATGAAAAGAGAGCTCTCCTTCTGTGCCTCACTTTCCCCAACGGTGACACGTAGAACATTAAGGTGGGAGTTGGGGGAGCTGGGCTAGAGCTCAGCTCTGCCGTGGACTAGCCTAGGGCCAGACTCTCAAGAGAGTGCAGCACTCGGCATCTCCCCTGTTCTCAGTGATGGGTGTGAGGATTCCCCACTGTTCAGTGATGCATGTGGAGGGGATTCCCCCTTGTCTCCGGTTTACCCTGAGCAGGTTGCACCATTGCTGGAGCCAATTCAGCAGCCACTGCTCATGGGCAGGCCCTACCTGGGGATGACCTAACCAGGCACTGGCAGTGCTAGAGGGGGTCAGCAGGGGGAGATAGGGGGGATCTAGAATGGCTGGGCATGGTCCTCTGAGTAGCTTTGAGCCAGGTTCCAGTTTGCCCCACTCCCAAGGACAGGATTCCTCCCCTCAAAGCATAGCTGCCAAGGCGCAGAGATGGGAAAGGAGGTACTAGCAACCCATTCCCTTCCTTACCAGCCTGGGACTGTGGCCTGGGGGTGGTGGTGTGCACATGTTGGGGGGAGAAAGGATGGCTCAGTGATGACAGCACTGGCCTGGAAGTCAGGAAGACCCAAGTTCAATTCCCAGCTCTGCCATAGACTCTCTGTGCCCCACTCCCCTAGCTGTACCATAGCCTTACCTTGCCTCCCCAGGGAGCATGAGAATAAATCTGTTACAGGCTGTGCAGCACTTGGACATCACAGTAATCAGTGCTTAGTAAGTACCAGAGATAAGGGCTTTACCATGCCAAAGGTAGGTGTCTGCTCAGGGGGTGGGGTATGTTCTTTATCTAGCAGCCATGCCTTGCTCAAAGCACTGAGCTCATTACAGTGAGACACTGATGCCTTAGCAGGACAGCACCTTAAAGGCCGGTTGGAGGAGTGCTGCAGAGGATGGAACAATCCAACACCTGCAGACAGGGCAGGGGTGGGGATTTAATACTTCTTCTTGTAAATAATTGAAAGGAGGACTCCCTTAAGATGACTGGAAGAGCCAACACTGTAATGAAAGCACTCCATCATCAGTGGGAGCCAGGAACCAGACTTTCTACTCAGCTTAAACAACTCACGGAGATTTACTGCTTCCTTGGGCAGCACTGGAGTTACTGCCCCCACACCCCTTCTGCTCACGGAGGGAGGGAGAGAGAGAAGGGGGTCACTGGTCCTGCAGGTAGCCCAGCCCAAACAGTCCCCAGTCCTATGCCTTTCAAGCACTGGGCACAATCCCAGCACAATGTGCCAAATTCTCCTCTGGCAAATGCCACCCCCACCCCACTGATTCCACTGGGCGCTGCAGGGGGGTGAGCGACCTTCTTCTGCGAGCCCCAACAGGCCCAGTTCACCCCAGGATAACCTCACTGACGACTTTGCCCCAGTGAGTCACGTCCCTCAGACTCTGCATATAGTTTCCACTGTCTACTAAAAGCTGCTCTCAGAGAGGCAGGTTTCATGGCCCTTCCCTGACACTCCTTGATTTATTCTTTAACCCTTCTCCATCCCCTTGCCCTCCCTTTGCTCACTTAGCGCTTAGGCTCAGGTTACCCCAGACAAGAGGAGTGCTGACACCCAAGCCGAGCAGGAAGGCGAGTGCCTGCAGCACTAAGGTGACCCTTGAAACCTTAGCCAGGCTTTATGGCAGAAATATTCTGAAGGCAGGTTCCAGCAATTAAAAGCTCTTAGCACTAATGAGCCAGGCAGGGCAGCAGGGCAGGGCTTGTGCCCCCTTGCCTAATTAGTGTCCCCATTCCAGGTGGGGTGGGAGCAATGTCAGCTCCTGCATTAACCTTGGCGCAACTTGTCAGCTGGGAGACGACACTTCAACAGCATCTGTCTCTTGGGTGACTCCTGACGAAGCTAGGTCCAGAGTGTGTCCATTGCAGCTCCTCACTGAATGTATCTACACTGAGTTCAAACGCCCCTGGCTGGCCTGCGCCAGCTGACTGGGCTCATGGGCTACAAAGGTGCAATATAGACATTCGGACTGGGCTGGAGCCCGGGCTCTGGGCCCCAAGCCAGAACGTCCACATTGTAATTGTAGAGCCCTGCAGCCCACATCAGCTGACAGAGGCCAGCTGTGCATTTTATTGAAGTGTAGACACCTTGTGAGGCCTGGCTCTGTGGTGTACTGAGCACCCTTGACTCCCATGCAGAAGGCAATGGAGGACTCTGGCTGCCACACAGAATTGGGCCCTCAGTGAGGGGCTCTGTCTTGAATTAACCACTCCCAAGGCCTCTTTCAGCTATGCGTCTGCCAGGAACTAAATGATGCCAGGCTGCCGCCCACCTCCACACACTGGGCTGCAGCCCAGATCTAAGGACCCATGAATCCTTGTCTTGAATCACACGCCCCAGACCAGTTCACTGACAATACCATTATCTACTATGTGCTGTGTTGCACTATTTCTGCCTGTGTGTTCTGGGCACGTGCACATGTGCTGTACAACGTGGCGCAGCAGGTAATTACTAGGGCCTGTGTAGCAAGAGTTGCATGGCCTGCAGCAGGGAGGGTGTTGCTGCAAACCCGAGTCTGTTTTATCCATGAGCCTTGGGCTGCACGTGCGTCTGAGTTCCTAAGTTAAGCTGCAGAAGGCTGGATCTCTGGATCCTTCCAGCTCTTCCCTTATCAGGAATTATTTTGACCCTTTTTCAGGTAAGGCATTTGGGGAGGGGGGGAGGCGTGTGGGAGGTGTTAAAAATAGACACGGAAACAGAACCAGTGCAGAGCTTGGGTGCTGCACCAGCCAGTGCCTGCGTCTGCACTTCTGGAGCCACTTCCATTCCAAGGTGCAGATCACTGAGCCAGTGCCCTGGGGGAGGGGGTGGAGGAGGCATATCAGGGGAATCACTGAGCCAGCCCTCTGTGGGTCCTTTGGGGCCAGGAAAGAAGCAGGCCAGCTCGGCACAAGGTCGACTGCTGCCTTAGGAATGCGCAGAGCGGATGCTGGTTCGGAAAGGCTCCAGGAGCTGATGGGACAGGAGAGACGCAGCAAAGTGTGGGAACCAGAGGAGGCTTTTGTACCTCAACTTCGGCTTGAAAAGGCTGAATCCCTGCCTTTATCAACAGACTTCCAGTTCTCAGAGCCTTGGGTGAGTCCTGGGGGGGTGAGAAGCCTGCGGGCTTTCTTAGAGTCCCCAGGGTGGATGGGAGAAGCCTGGGACCAAGAGTCCCCAGGGAGGGTGGCAGATGGAAGGGGCCTGGAGTCCCCCTGGGTGGGTGGGAAGAACCTGGGGGCCTGGAGTCCCCAGGATGGAAGGGAGCCTGGATCCATGGCTTAAGTAGCCTCAGGTGAAGAGCTCCAATGACCTGCACACACTTTCATTGCTTGTCACTGAGCAGCCAGCAAGGAGCTGGATTGAGCTCATGAATCTCCACGGCACCTCCTTAACCCAGCCACTATCTGCCCCAAGGAGGGAGGATGGTCCAGTGGTTGCAGCACTAGTCTGGGGCTCAGGAGATCTGGGTTCAATTATTTGCTTTGCTACAGATTCCCTGTGTGATCCTGGGCAAGTCCCTTAGTCTCTCCGTGCCTCAGTTTCCCCTGTATATGTGACAGAGGTGAGTAAAGAATTGCAAAGACTTTTGTTATTAGGGGACATAGAGGCCCCACACCTAGAAAGAGAATCTTGGTCCCTTCTCCTGTCCATGCCAGGCCTGCATCTCTGCCGCGCCCCTCCTCAAGCTAGCTGGGATTTCAGTCACGATGTCTCCCTCCAGGACTTGGAGTGGCTCTGGTCATGTGGCCTGCTTTGTCTTCTTTGCCAGCACGATGACGATCAAGGGCCACCGAGAACTGTGCCTGGCCCCAGCTCTGACATGGCCCTGTTGCTATCATGTCACCAACTGCTGGGCTCCATCCCCCTGCAGCTGAGAGCATCAGTAACATGAGTTAATAAGATGTTTCTCTCCCCTCTGGGTTGGAGTATGGGGAGGTAACTACCAGCAGCTGCTCAATTCATGCGCAGCCTTGCTGGGAGACTGAACAGGAAACAAGCCCTCAAGGAGTGAGTGGTGGGAGAGACTGGGAGGAGAGCAGGACTCTGGAGCCACCCAGACCTAATACACTCTGCTCTGTGCAGAACAAGCCGGGCACTGGGGCACCAAACCAGCTATGTTTGCCTAGGGAAACCTCCCCAATGCTACAGTGCTTGACCTGTTCCTTATCTGCCACACTTGTCCAGGGGTGCCCCCAGACATTTCCCCCAGGGTACGCAGCTCCAATCCCTGCTGCAGCTGCTGGCCCCACTGCCTCGTCTGCTGAGTCCATGGCACACTCAACCCCCACCTTGCAGCCTGCCCCCTCCAGGTGCAATGTCATCCCCTTTCCTGAGAGGAGAGACAGGCTGCTGGGAAGGGGGAGAGGCCAGACCAGGTCCTGGTGCAGGAGTTGGTCCCATGCCAGTAGCAAGGAGGAGCAGTGCTGGCCACCCCCCTGCCCAGTATGCCCACTTAGGTTTGGCCCTGTGGCCCTTCTAATGTGATGGAGGACCACAAGCCAAACCTGAGCAGCGTTGCAACCTTTCCCCGTGTGCCCAGGGATCACAACGCCACTCACTCAATTGGAGCAAACTGAGGCACAAGGGCAGGCAGTGATTTGCCCAAGGTTACACAGAGAGTCAGCAGCTGATTTGGAATGAGGACCCAAGAGTGCTGGCTCCCAGGCCCGTTTTAATCATTAGACCCCACTGTCCTCCCAAGGTTGGGAAGAGAACACAGGAGTCCTGGCTCCCAGACTTCTGCTTTCCCTGTATTCTGCTCCAGGTGGGGGCTGATGGGAGAAGGGCTGTTTCCTGGCCAGAATAAGCAGTAATGGGGTATGAGAGTTCAGCCTCTGGTCCCTGCATGCTCTGAGTTTGCTCCCAGTGTAATCGGTTGTGTGGAGCAGCTGGTCTGTCTCATCCCCCGAGGAGTTGGAATCGATCAGGATTCAAGTGAACAGCTGTCCAAAGTAATCAGGAGTGGAATCCAGGGAATGAATATCTGATGGAGCAGCATGATGACACGAGGAGTCGATGGAGTCCTGCCTTCTCAGGGGGTCTCTGCCACACCACCCTGGGCTCTAACAGAGAACAGCCTGGAGTGTGCATTAGAAGGACAGCCCCAGGGTGCAGGGAAGGGGAAGAGGCACACACCAGAACACACCAGGCTCCACTATCCCTAGACTGAGACAGCTCCCCCGTCCTGAGACCCCTGATCTGACCCTAACCCCAGGGGCTGGGGAGACACTGGTTATATTCCAGCACTGGCAATTACATTTGCCCTCCGTAGACTCCCCAACATCGATGTCAGGCAGATCTGAGATTCTCTTTCATGTCCCATCCTAAGACTGCTGTGAGGCTGTGAAACAGCCAATATGCTCCAAACCAGAGGTGGCTGCAACAGTTCCTGACTGCATGTATGTAAATATACAGTCGCATTTATGTATATATTTTTTAACACACACACACACACACACACACACACACACACACACACACACACACTGTTCAAGGTTAGATAGATAGATAGATAGATAGATAGATAGATAGATACTTCTTTGGGGTGAAAGGTCCTACAATGTAATTTATTGTTGTTATGACTTATTATTTGCTTAAGACCTGCCAAACTCAGAGCCTGGTGCCCGATATGTCACACAGAGCCCAATACCCAACATGCCATGTCACACAGAGCCCAGTACCACACATGACACATGGCATGGAGCCCAGTACCAGAGATGACATGTTGCACAGACCCCAGTTCCTGCCATGACACATGGAGCCCAGTATCCAACATGACACATCACGTGAAACCCAGTAACCAAAATGTTACATGGAGCCCAGTACCCTATTCAACACGTCACATGGAGCCCAGTACCTGACTCGACATGTCACACAGAGCCCAGTACTTGACACATCACATGGACATGACACGACACGATACGTCCCACAGAGACCAGTACCCAATTCAACACGTCACGTGGAGCCCAGTACCTTACACGTCACATGAAAGTTACTCTGGAGACACTTATTTCATTTTCCTGTAAACAGCCTGACACAGAGGGGAAAGGAACAAGTTGTTCCTTTCCAGATTTTATAGATGCTTTCAAAATCCACTAAGTTTGTCCCTGAAGGGAGCCCTTCCCTCCCCAGACATCACTTGCAGTCAGGAAAGCAAACCAAACATTGGGCTGTTTTAAAGAATGAGATGGGGATGATGCAGAGCGTATCTAGCTGCCATTGGAGAATGCAATGGCGCCCCCTCATCAGAATATTGTGTTCAGTTCTCAGGGCCGGCTCTAGGATTTTTGCCGCCCAACGCAAAAACAATTTTGGCCGCTCCCCCCCCGTTTTTTAATTACCCCCACCCCCGGCCCCACCTCAACTCCGCCCCTTCCCCAAATCCCCAGCCCTGCCTCCTCCCCCCAGGCTCTCAGGCCTGGGAGGGAGGGGGAGCAGCGGCGCGCGAGCGGCAGCGGAGGTGAGCTAGGGCGGCTGGGGCACATTTTTAGGGGCAGCATTCTGGTGCCGGCCATGCCGCCCCTAAAAATGTGCCGCCCCAAGCACCAGCTTGTTTCGCTGGTGCCTAGAGCCGGCCCTGTCAGTTCTGGTCACCCCCTGCAGAAAGGATGGGGAGATTAGACAAGGGACCTTTCTCCAGCAGTGTATAGGGCCACCAACAGCCATACGGGGCTGGAGGTGAATTCCCTCCACTGTCTAGGGCAGGTTATAATTCTCCATGAGGGGGTTCTTTACATTTTCCTCCGAAACATCTGGTGCTGGCCACTGTCAGGGACGGAATACTGGACGGGCCCTGGTCTGATCCCCCACATCTTACTTGGTCAGGTCTGGAGCGGGGGTCTGGGGAGGAGCCAGAGCCGCTAGCTTTCCAGGCACTAGGGTCCTCCCAGCCCACGGTTATTTTCTGTCCCGACTAGGGAGGGGGCAGTGCAGTGCTGCCAGGAGCCCCTTCCATGCTGATAGGCTGTGACCGCCTGGGCAGCAGCAGCTGGTGAGTCAGAGCCAGGGAGAACCACGGGGCCTGTCTGTGTCCAGTAGCCTCAATTCAGAATCCTCTTCATAGCCCTCCGAGACAAGTCCTGCCTGATCCCCCCTGAGGGTGCAGTGTGCTCAGGTCCAACCTCCCGATCCTGCCCTGGCTTCTGGGTGAGTTCAGCTCCAGGTCTGAAGGTCACAGCTCAGCACAGATCAAGGGGCCTGTGGCTGCTCCACTAACCTCCTTCTTCTGGACTTCCTCCCATTGGGTACCTGTTCCCCCGGAGGCCACAAGATGGCAGCACCTCACTTCTGACTGCCAGGAGAGGGGTCTGTTGGGCAGGGGTTCGGTTGTTCCCCTCGGGCTGGCAGAACAGAGTGTTGGGCTGACACACACAAGACGCACAGTTAAGAAACCAGTGGGAATCCCTGTGTCAGATCCCAGCCATGGAGTTAAAGGTGGAGGGAAGGGTGGAGGGAAGCTACTGTCCCTCTACTACTGCCAAGACCTCTTTGGTCGGTTAGCCCCATGTCAGGTTGGACCCCTCACACCTCGTGCTCCCCACGCTGGGATTAGGAGGGAAATGAGTGACTCTGAAGAGTAAAAGTATCTGCCCACAGTGAGAGACAGGACACACTCCTGGACTGTACAGTGAAATTACACTAGACCCCCTTCCCTGCCTTGGGACAGGCGGGGAATTCAGTCTCTGTTCAGTCCTTGGCTAATGAGAAGACACATGGAAACCCATGTCCTAGGAACTGGGCTGAGAACGGCTCACTCATTTCACACCATCGAATGGCTTTGGGCACTAGTTACTTGAATTTAAACTTGCACCCCAAGGGGGAAAAGTTCGATGGCCAGTTTGTAAGCCAGCCAGGTGCCCCCTGCCTGACCCAAGAAGCTGCATCCCAGTGCCCACCGTCAGCACCTCTGAGAAAAAAACCAGCGCATGACAGTTGGCCCCAGCTGCACCCTTGGAAGCTGCTTTGCTAATGCTGCAGCACAGGGATGCTTGTGCCTGGGTGAGAGATGGGAACGCACAGTGGAGCAGCAGGGGCTGCTCAGCTAGAAAGTGAGTGGATGTCTCAGCCCAGTTCATCATTTCACTTGGGGCTGTCTGAGAAACTGAACAAAGAGTCCAGCACTTGTTCTCTCTCTTTCTCACTCACAAAATATCTCTCATCCCCTCAGTGAGCCTGGTAAGAGTTGCTCTTGCTCATCCGCATGCCTAGCTCACAGTGCTCGTGCTCCCCAGCAGCAGTTCCACACTCTAGTCGAACCATCACATCCCCTGACAGCAGAGACCTCTCTGGGGTGCAAGCTGGGGGGACATAGCATGGGGAGGCCAACTGACATGGTCTCCTTCCCACATCTGACAGCTGGGGCAGCTCCGCACAACTGGACTGCAGGTGAGTTAAGTGATCTCCCATTCAGACCAGGGGTCAAACCATGGCATGTTGGGAGTGCAGTCCATAACTCCCCATACAGATCAGGTTTAAATCTAGAGCATGGCGCCTCTAGGGTATAACTGGGGTTCAGAGCTGGAACAATAATACACAGCAGGGGGAACCCCAGATCCATACAGGGAATGGAAGCCCTTCTGTTCCCAGGATGGTGTGAGTCCAGAACTCAAGTCAAGGATACGTCCTAGCACAAATGCAGAGCTGCTCTACCACATTCCGCCCCCTCCCTCCCATCAAAGCTGCATGGATGCTGCTCCCTGACTCGCCCTCTAATGCCAGCTTGGGGATGTGGGGGCAAGGCGGGATCACCCACGCAGCTCTGATCAATGCCTGGACTAATCTTCTCTTGCCACCTACACCTCACCTTCCCAGCTCCAGGCTCCCTCTTATCAGATCCTGCCACCTTGCATCTGTTCCCTTCACTGGCCGAGCTGAGCGTGGCTTGTGTTATCCGGCTCTTTATCCCCGAGATTAGATGCGTCACAGCGGATTAGCATGTCACATTCTAATGCAGAAAAATTGATGATTAAAGAAAGTTTTTGCCCATGTATAATTCACCCCCTCCCTTTCCCTCCACACCTTGTCCCCATGGGCTCTGGGACCTAGGGGAATCCAACAGGGAGGTTCATGCACCAGTTAGGGTAGAAGTAGCTTCCCTCACCCCTGACACCCTAAATCGGGGCTGGTGAGGTTAATCCTAGTGTGCAGGAGAGCTATGCGGATGGATGGGAAATCCCCAAGGGAGAGGTCAGCAAGTCCAAAAAAGACAGTGGATGGGGGTGGGGTGGAAGAAGTTGTGTGTGGGGAGAGCACTAAATGAACTGTACAACAGGGATAACCCCAGCCTCCATCCCATAATAACCTAGACAGTCTTTCCTGGCCCCCAGCCCATAACACCCTGGGGGCAGCTAGCCCCAGCCTCCATAGTAATCAAACCCTAGAGGCTGCCCCACCCCTCATCCCTTCATGGATGGATTTAGCTGGTGAGCTGGAGTTACCTGGACACAGCCATGGTCCCAGGCACTTGCACCCTAGCTTTGCAGACACTCTGAGCCGCTCACCATTCCACTGAGAAGTGTTAAGAATCAATTTTTTAGCACAATTTTGCAATTATTCACAGTGTCTGGTAAAGGGGGAAGCAAGAAAGCCAGCAAAACCTTCATGTTCATGGCCTGGGGAAGGTACCTGCAGGAGCCTTGAGACCCCAGAACAGCTCCAGACTATACGGACAGCTAAGAGAGCCTTATCATATGGTGCTACCCTGCAGTTCTGGGACCCTCAGTGTCTGAGCACAAAAAAAGATCCTGCAGCCCTAGGAAAAGTAGAAATCCATCCAATGCCCACAGCCTCTGTATTTCCATTCTTCAGCCTGACTAATCAGATGAGATAAGGAAAGACACCTGGGGGAGAGAGGGAGTGCAGGGGAAAAGATGCAGAGCATGGTGGGGACACAGACTGGGATTGCAGAGGCGGAGACATAGGGGATGTGGCGGGAGAGATGGGGAATGTAGAAGGGGAGAGATGAAGAGCATATGGTTGTAGCTAAGGCTCTTTTAACGCGTGTGGAGCAGGAATTGCTGGGCCAGGCAGTTCCACTGTCCTTGACTCATTCTGTGGCCATAGGTGCAGCAGGATGGCTCAGGACAGCACCTGACATTACACACCATTGGAGCTGCAGCAGCCCCAAAGCCCCATGCAAAGAGCTAAGAGCAGCTGGGCCTGAGCTGCAAGCTCCCTGGCTGTTGTGGGACCTAATACGACTTTGAGGAGCTCATGCTGAGCACCGGTCCACTCTCACTCACAGAATGTGTGGAGTGCCTGGTGGGGAACAGCATCTGGCAGTGATGCACTAACACATTTATGTGCCTATACTTCCCTTTCATTTCCCCAGAACTTCAGCTGTGAAGAAAACCCTGCTCTTCCTCTGGACCCCAGCCCACCTCCTGGGATATGTGCACCCAACACCCTGCCCTTGGCGTTAGCCTGTGCCCTGTGGATGAGATGCTGAGTCGGGTCTATGTGTGGGAATCACATGGGGCTGGGAACAGCTATGCCCATTCCTTTGTGGGAAGCAGTGCTGTCTAGCTGTTAGAGCAGGGGGCTGGGAGCTGTGGGAAGAGGGAGTTGATAGAGTAGGTGAATGGGAGTCAGGCCTCCTAGATTCTCTTCCTGGTGATGGCATAGAGTGTGGCCTGTGGATCAGAGCCAGAGAGGAACTGGAAATCAAGGTTCCATCCTCATCTATGGGAGGGAGTGTGCTGCCAGCCGCAAGTCAGGCCTCTGGGTTCTTGTCCTGCTGTGCTGCCTGGCAGAATTTACCTGTGGCTCAGTGAGGTCAGTTGCTGGAATTTACCAGCTTCGCACTAAAGGAGTCACAGACCAAATGTGCTATCAAAGGAGCCGTTTTTATCCTTCAGTCCCAGAGCCTGAAATGCCAAATGCTGCACAAAGTTCACCATGCTGCCACCAGCACCACGTGCCCTCTCTCCCCAGGGACATTCTCACTGCTTGGGGGGAGCTGGAGATTCTCCAAACCACTCTGGGTGACCCTGGGAACAGTGATGGGTCCTGGCCTGATACCTCTCCCTGAACCAGGCAGGAAGGCAATTCCAGGATTATCAAGAGAGACTAGACAGGGTCAGAGCTGCTGGGAGCAGTGAGCATGAAGCAGGCATAGCCACCCTGGGACAGATGTTCCCCAGATCTCACCCCATGGAGCCTTTGGGAGACACAGGGAGAGGAGGGGAGATGGGTCTGGGCAGCACTGGGGCCTAAAGGGAAGGGTGTTGAGAAGACCCAGGGCTGTGGGCTCAGCAGAAATCCCTGGAGGGGAGGGGCTATGGGAGCAATGAGGCCCCTGGGAGGGGAGGGAGCAAGGCAACCCCAGGGGGAGGGGAATGACAGGGCTGTAAAGTGCCAGGGACCTGTCCCATGACAGTAGGTGTGGAAGTGGTTTCCCTTTATGGTCTCTGCCCCATGTGTCCCCAGTGGAGCCCCCTGCACTACTTTGATGTCTGGATGAGCCCCAATGAGCATCTCCGATCCCAGCAGCTGGAACATCTTAATAAGGTCAAAGCGGAGGTGAGTGGCTGCATTGGAGAGTCGATCAGAAGGATGTGCCAGCCCACCCTGTCTCCCCATCTATCCTGTCTCCCACTCCACTTGACCCTGTCCTGTTCTGTCCCACCCCATTCTTCCCAGCCCGGATCTGTCCTGTCCCATCCAAATCTGTTCTGCTCTGCTCCCACACTATCATATTCCCCAATATCATCCCAATCCCTCCAGCCTGTCCCGCCCCCTACATCTCACCCCCCATCACCCCTATCTCCCTGCCCTCATTTTGTCCTTGTTGATCCTATCAGATTTCTTTTGGCCCAATCCTCTAATCTGTCTAGGTCCCTCTGTATCCTATCCCTACCTTCCAGCGTATCTACCACTCCTCCCAGTTTAGTGTCATCTGCAAATTTGCTGAGAGTGCAGTCCATGCCATCCTCCAGATCATTAATGAAGATATTGAACAAAACTGGCCCCAGGACTGACCCTTGGGGCACTCTAATCCCCTATCACCCCAATCCCCCAGCTTTGTCCCTTTTAATCCATGTGACTCACAGGCTGGTCTGCTCTGGAGAATAAACCATCTAACAGGGCAGGAAAACCAAACAACGATGGGTTTCAGAGTAGCAGCCGTGTTAGTCTTTTGTAGCCCACGAAAGCTTATGCTCTAATAAATTTGTTAGTCTCTAAGGTGCCACAAGTACTCCTGTTCTTTTTGCAAACAACGATGGATATTTATGTCACTACCTGGCACTCCAGCCCACTATGCCCCACTCCCACAGGCAGAGCTGTCTGGGGGCACCCAGGAATCTTTGTTTGAAAGCCCTGCAGGTCCTGGGGTTCCTGGAACCCGATGGGGACCTGGACTCTGGGGGCACAGACAGGCTCACAACTCCAACTCACTTCCCTGACAAAGGAGCCCATGCAGGAAAGGAATCCGGAACAGCAGTGTGGATGCTTAAGAGAGATGGAGAGGGGAAGGGAGGGAGGGAGAGAGTAAGGGGACAAAGGCGGCAGTCCGATGTAGAGGGAGAGGTTGCTCACCTTGTGCAGTAACTGGAGTTCTTCAAGATGTGTCCCCCTACGGTGCTCCACTTGAGGTGCACATGGTGCCTTTGATTGGGGATTTTCAGTAGCAGATCCTGTTTGGACTATGCATGTGCTCTCCCTTCTATAGAGATGTGTGGGCACACCGTCCTCAGTTCCTTCTCCACTATGAAGTCCCAAAGATGAGACTCCAAAGCAGAGGGGAAGGAAGGTAGGCAGTAGAGCACCCAAAGGGGCGGGGGGCATCTCGAAGAATTCCAGTTACTGTGCAAGGTGAGTAACCTCTTCTTCTTTGAATAGTGTCCTTATGGGGGCTCCACTTCAGGTGACTTCTGAGCAGTATCTGCAGCAGCAGGAGGATATGGGTTGATACACATAGAAAACACTTTTTCTCCAAGGGATGAGAAATGCATTTCCAAAGATTGATGACCCAGACCTGCTCTCAAGCAGAATGTCTTGAACTTTCTGCTGGTGGCAGCTGCAAAGAGGTCCACTTTTGGAAACCTCCAAATTAGAAACACATGTTTGAGAGTCCGAGGGTCAAGTTCCTGCTCATAATCTTGGGAGAAATGCCTGCTAAGATTGTCAGCCATAGAGTTTTGAATGCCTGGAAGTTAAGGATTGATTTACACCAGTTCCAGAGACTCACTGCTTTGACACAAAGGGATGGGGATTTCCCTCCCTCCCCCAATGATGATGTATGTAAAACATGCAGGTTATGTTGTCTGACTTGCTTTTCATGGATTGGCCCCTGATGTTGGGGGGGGAGGAGGGGGGAGGGGAAGTGTATACAGGGATTCCTGACAGCTCTTAATTCCAGGAAGCTGATGTGAAAATGAGACTCTTGGGTAGACATTTGCTGGGAATGGTGAGTGTCCCTAGATGTGCTCCCCAGCCCATGAGGGATACAGCCAAAGTTATGGTGACTGTTGGAGGAGGTTGGTTGAAAGTAACTCCTGCACACGCTTTGGAAGGATCTTTCCACCTACTGAGTAAATCCGGAACCCAACAAGGGACAGAAGCCATCCTGCCTAGACTGTGTTTGTTTGGAGTCTAAACTGTTCTGAGCCATCCCTGAAAGCAGCAAAGGTGCAACCTAGCATATTGGGCATGCTGCCATGTGTCCCAGTAGTTGAAGGCAATTTCTTGTTGATGTCTGTGGGCTTATTTGAAACCTCTAAGTTCCAAGTATGGAGAGATTCATCCGTGGACTTGGAGAAGAGCTTAAGTCCATAAAAAGGAAGGTCTTCTCAGTATTCTGGCCCTTCCTAGGAAAGCTAGACAATGTAGCAAAGATACGCTATGCATGACGACAGCAATAAAGAAGGAGCAGGCTGAGTGTTGGCTGCATCTAGGGAGGCTTGCAACAAGACTCTTACTAAGAGCTGACCTAGAGCTGTGATGGCCTTGAACTGCTCACAAGGTTTCACAGCAAGGTGGTCAATAAAATAATTGGTATAGTTGTTCTTTGCCATTCGAGCTAGATAATTTACAATCTGAAATTGCAGCATGGGCAAGGAGTAGCTCTTATGAGCAAACCCGTCAATGTGCTTCTGGTCTTTATCGTGGAGTGTAGATTTTGCATGGTGTTGACAGCCTATACAACTAAAAAATATAGAACAAAAATTCAGGCAGTGAGAGAGTGAGAAAATGAGGTGCTCTGCTCCCATCTCTCTTTTGGCTCCAGCCCAGCTCCTGTTTCACCCTTGCAGCCTCGTTTCTGCACAGCAGGATTCCTGTGCCTTTCCTTTGCACTTTGGATCTCAGCAGACCTTCCCCATGCGGGCCTTGGTGGCACCAACCCTCTCAGGCGGGTAGGGTGACCACGGACAGTCCCGATATTTGGGGCTTTTTCCTATATTGGCTCCTATTACCCCCCACCCCCATCCTGATTTTTCACACTTGCTATCTGGTCACCCTACCTGTGGGTGCAGCCCTTGAGTGTACAAGCTCTCACATAGACATGTGAAAGGGAAGTAATGTTCTAAACTCCCCCTCGTGCCTCCAGCAACTAACAAAGAGCCTCAGCATGGCTCTGTTTCGCCCTTGCCTGGGTTATCAGCCATGGTGCCTGACATCTGCTGCAATAGACTTTAATAAAAGGCACATTATGGTGAGTAATGCGCTAAGTGGACTTCATTATGGACTCGGTGCCTCCTTGGCTCCCATTGTTTTATATTATTTTATATCAGAACAGCCTTATCTCCTCTCCAAACGCTTCCATTTAAACCCCATTAATCTTTCAAATCCTCCCTGCTTTTCCTAGCACTGCTCTGCTGAGCACTCTCCCAGACCTCCCCAGCCCACCCTGCCATGCCTCTGTCTGTGGCTACTTGCCCTGGCACTGTGCTGTGCAAAGCCTCCAGCACACAAATGTTTATGCTTCACAAATCCAGGCGGAGTTCCTCTGGGCGACGTCTGCTGGCTCCCTTGACTCCTTTGAGGAGCAGTGGGCGCTGTCCGGGGTTCTCTGCCCGGTGTCCCCGTCAGGTTCCCTTTGTTTAGCCCTATGACCTCACTCCTGTCCCTGTTATATCTTTCGTTGTCCTCTGTAATTAATTGAGATCCCGGACTTTGTGGTTCCTCCCCTTAGGCTGGGGGAGGTCCTTCCAGGATCCCAACAGGACCAGACTCCTGCACCCAACTGGTCTGGGTCTGTCACAAATGATTAAAGATGAGCAACACAGATCAAATTAAACAAGCTCGGAGGAGGCTCCATGCTCCCATGTCATTGGCTTCCAATCAGAGTCTCAATTTCCCGTTCACCCCAAAGCGCAGGGACTGCTTCACCCGCTGCTAAGGCACAGACAGCGCTGTCCAGCAGCACGTACGATGCTGCACAATGGCTCAAGGCAGGAGGTGAACTGGAAGGGCACCTGCCCCCACCTGTCCTGCCAGCAAGCTTCAATCTTCCTTCCAAGTGAGCCCTCCTACAGGGCACATTCATGGCTCATGCTGTCTTTGGCCTTTGTGTGGAGGCGGGTGACAAGGGGTAATTAGCATCACTGGACTTGGGCTGAGACCTGTCACACTCATTTTAAAAAGGTCAAAGCCATCAGGTGGCAATGGCTGTCCATCTGGTTCCCACTCAGCAACCTAGAGGTGAACTTCTCCGTATGACCCACACCATCCTGCCTACTGAGGCCAGGAGCACTGGCAAAAATAGAGCCATGAAAGGTCAGTGTGATTTTTTGTTTACCATCCAAAGTGACAGAAGCCAAATGTGGCACCAGGAATCCTTGTTTGGGGCTCAGACACCCATTGCCAGCTCTAAGCCCCAAGCAAACAATTTTAGATGAGCAAGAGCCCCCCCGAAAGCGAGGGGTTATCCTGCACGCTGGGCCGCACCTGCCAAGCTACGCTAATCCTGTGTTATCGACCAGCTGCAGCTTTCTGAGTGAAATCACTCTCTGCCCTGGGCCTTTGTTAAACACCCTGGGATCAAATTCCCTGTGATGCTTAACGAGAATCAACTCACATCAGGAAATAATAAGGGGATGATCAAGAGAAGAAAGAGGCAGCAGCAGCTCCAGCCACTGGCCTACTGGCTGGGAGGGGCTGTCCCGGGCACTTCAGTCCCAGAACTGGCAGAGCCAGCACAATGCCATTATGGAGGGAAGCCAGTGCCAGTGTAATCCCAGAATAGAGAGAAATTAACCCCAACGTGATCCCAGTTGAGCAGCACCTACGCCCAGTATAAACCCAGTCTGAGCAGCAGCGAGGCCCAGTATGAACCAGTATAAGAAGTTAATTTGAATATATAAACCCCGTGCAAACAGTAACTAGCCCTCATGTAAAACCAGTAGAGTCACCACTGAATCCAGATTGGAACTAGCATGGCTAATGCTGTCCCAGTACGAAACCAGCTTCTTCAGTCTCATCTGGTGTTCAGAACAAAACCACTATGGACAGAATCAAACCAGTCAAAAGAAGCTGATCCTGATACGAGCGATGCGTCACATCAGGACTCCAGCAAACTGGGAGGCAGCAGCAGCACCTAGTCTGGCCTCAGCAGGGCAGCCCTGAGCATAGGAGGCATCAGGGTGAAACGAGCTGTGATCGGACTAAGGCTTTGTCTACGGTACCAAGTTTTGTCACCAAAACTGCTGTTTGTCGACCCAAACAGTGAGTGCGTACACACTGCGAGGCGACTTTTGTCTGGGAAAATGTCCGGTTTTGGCGACAAAATACATCCATCCTCATGACAGATTTACATCTTTTTCCTCTACATTTTTGTCGACAAAGTGCAAGTGTAGACACCATGCTTCATTTCATCACTTTAATTGGCCTCCGGGAGGTGTCCCACAATGCCCATCCTGATCGCTCTAGTTAGCAGTTTGAACTCCACTACCCTGCAGCCAGGTAAACAACCATCCAGATGCTTCTCCCCCTTAGAAGCCCCAGGAATTTTTGAAATTCCATTTCCTATTTGCTCAGGCATGGAGAGGTCTCATCACATCTTCCCAGGTGACTATGGTGGGTTATCGCAGCAAACGCTCTCCCGCTTGGACCACTGCAGAGCTGTTGGATCTGCTCAGTATATGGGGAGAGGAGGCTGTGCAGTCCCAGCTGCAGTTGAGCCGTAGGAATTGGGATACCTATGGGCAGATTTCTTGAGGCTTGTGCAAAAAAGGTTATGACCGGGACACGCTGCAGTGCAGAGCGAAGATATAGGAGCTGAGGCAGGCGTACCATAAGGCAAGGGAAGCAAACCGTCGCTCAGGTGCTTCACCTAAGACCTGCCGGTTCTATAAGGAGCTGGATGCTATCCTCAGTGGCGACCCCACGTCCATCGCCAAGAGCCCCGTGGATACTTCAGAGGGCACGGAGGTGGCGGAAAGAGGACCTAACCCACAAGACGAAGTTCTTGATGAAGAGGTGGAGTTAGATGAGGATATGCAGCTCCTGGCGGGGTCGCCCGGTGGTGCAGGCAGACAGGAGTTGTTCTCCACTCCAGAGGTGTCTAGCCAGTCTCAGTAGTCGCTCTCTGGCGAGCAAGAAGCAGGAGATGAGACTTCTGTTAAGTGACTGTGGCTTGTGTAGTGCGGAGGTGGGTTCAGGGCATAGAAATATGGGAGGCTGGTTGTGTTTCTGTGAGGTGGACATTTCCCTGTGTAGCTAATCGGTACGGCAGAACAGGGTGTTGATGCACACTGAGATCTCACGGGAATCCTCCAGAGAGATCTCCAGGAAAGTTTCCTGGAGGTACTTGGTAATCCTCTGCCAAAGGTTCCGTGGCAGAGCAGCTGTGTTCCTTCCCCCATTGTAGGAAACTTTCCTGCGCCATTCGGCAATCACTTGTGCAGGGACCAAAGCAGCACATAGGTGAGCAGCATAAGGTGCAGGGCGGAAGCCACAAGCATGGAGTAGATGTGCCCTCATTCCCCTGCTTACCCTTAGCAGTGAGATGTCTGCTAGAATTACCCCGCCTGTGGAAAAGTGTGGAAGGATTTTAGAATTTGTTCCCTAGAATGATGCACCATGACCCTCGCAAAGAGTCTGTGCTCTTTTCCCCATGCAGAGCTCCCCACCCCCGCCAACACTCACCATGCTTTGGGTGTTTGCAGAGATGCGTGCCTGGCTAGGGTCAGTGAGACAGTGATGGCAATTTTGCAAAAGGTGTATTTAACAGAAATGTTTCAATGCTGTGTGTGAATTTAACAATCCCGCTTCTGCGCATTGTCCCCTGTGCTTCACCAGATGTGGCCTTCAGGAACGCACCCCAGCCGAGCGTCTCCACCAGATAAGAAAGCGTCCAAGACGCAGCAAAGAAGACATTTTCCGGGAGGTCCTGAAGTGCTCCAATGCAGAAAAAAGGGAACGAAAGGAGTGCTGGGGAGCCGAACGGCAGGACAGAAAAGAGAATCACGCGTTTGTTAAGGACGCTACTGTGTGGATGATTAAAGTAATGGAGGAGCAAACAAAGATGCTGAAGTCCTTAATAATGCTACAGACTGAGCAGATCAGTCAGGGCCGGCTCCAGCATTTCTGCCGCCCCAAGCAAAAAGAAAAAGAAAAAAAAAAGCAGCGATCGCGATCGGCGGCGGAAATTGGGAAAAAAAAAAAAGCCGCGATTGGCGGCGGCAGTTCAGTGGTAGGTCCTTCGCTCCTAGAGGGAGTGAGGGACCTGCCGCCCCCGAATTGCTGCAGGTGCCGCCCCTCTCCCTTGGCCGCCCCAAGTACCTGCTTGTTAAGCTGGTGCCTGGAGCCGGCCCTGAGATCAGTGCTCGACCTCCACTGCAGCGTATTCAGAACTCTTTTCCATGCCCCCGCCCCCCCAACTCTGCCCACACATTCCTTTCCACTTCCAGGACTTCTCGGTTTCCCCTTCACTCCACCCCCTCGGACAACTTTCACAATGATAGCTAGACTTACACACAGCTGTGAAAGTCTTCCCTTTCCTGGTTCCTCCTTTCCCACCAAGCATCTGTGTGTTTGTGTGTGCTGTTTCTTGTGCAATAAAAGCAAACTTTTATAATGGTAAATCATCTTTATTTTTTTTCTGCAAGGTGAGATTGCAGGCACTGCCGATACATGCACAGGCATTTTAATCACTTTATTACAGGAATATAAGGCCCCAAATGTCACCATTGCCCCCTAGGAAAACTACATGTCATGTAACATTGAAGCAACTCAGACAGAGATATATGTTACTGGTGGTCATTGTCAAAGTGCTGCCTCAAAGCCTCCCTGATTCAAATAGCTCCCCTCTGGGCTCCTCTGACAGCCCTCGTATCTGGCTGCTCAAAATCAGCGGGAAAGCGGTCTGCCTCAGCACTCCATCCCTGAGCAAACCTTTTACCCTTAGCTTCACAGAGATTATGCAACATACAGCACACAGCTATGACCATAGGAATATTATCCTCAGTGAGGTCCAACATGCCATAAAGGCATCACCAGCGCGCCTTTAATTTGCCAAAGGCACATTCAACTGTCACCGGCACCTACTGATCCTGTTGTTGTACCGCTCCTTACTGCTGTCCAGGTGTCCCATGTAAGGTTTAATGAGGCACCGCTGTAAGGGATATGCAGGGTCCCCCAGGATCACTAAGGGGATTTCAACACCCCCCACAGTAATCTTCTGGTTAGGAAAGAAAGTCCCCGCTTGCAGCTTTCTGTACAGGCCCATGTTCCTGAAGATGCGTGCGTCATGCACCTTCCCAGACCAACCCACATTGATGTCAGTGAAACGCCCACGGTGATCCACAAGTGCCTGCAACACCATGGAGAAGTATCCCTTCCTATTAATGTACTCCGTCACAAGGTGCTCTGGTGCCAAAATAGGAATATGTGTGCCATCTATCGCCCCTCCACAGTTAGGGAAAAACATTTCTGCAAAACCGTCCACTATTTCATGCACATTTCCCAGAGTCATGGTCCTTCATAGCAGGTTGTGATTTATTGCCCTGCACACTTGCATTAACACAGTCCAATGGTCGATTTCCCCACTCCAAATTGATTAGCAACCGACCGGTAGCAGTCTGGAGTTACCAGCTTCCACACAGCAATTGCCACATGCTTCTCTACCGAGAGGGCAGCTATCATTCTGGTGTCCTTGCGCCACAGGTCTGGGGCGAGCTCTGCGCACAGATCCAGGAAGGTGGCTTTCCGCATCTGAAAGATCTGTAGCCACTGCTCATCATCCCACACCTGCATGATGATACAATCCCACCATTCAGTGCTTGTTTCCCGAGCCTAAAAGTGACGGTCTACCCTATGCACCTACTCTGTGAATGCCAAAAGCAATCTAAAGTTGCTCCTGTCCATATCATGCAGAATGTCAGGTGCCTGCGAGTCTTTCTCAGTTAGGAACTTCACGATTAACTGCACTGCCATCCGCAATGTCTTCATGACAGTTCATAGATTCATAGATTCTAGGACTGGAAGGGACCTCGAGAGGTCATCGAGTCCAGTCCCCTGCCCGCATGGCAGGACCAAATACTGTCTAGACCATCCCTGATAGACATTTATCTAACCTACTCTTAAATATCTCCAGAGATGGAGATTCCACAACCTCCCTAGGCAATTTATTCCAGTGTTTAACCACCCTGACAGTTAGGAACTTTTTCCTAATGTCCAACCTAGACCTCCCTTGCTGCAGTTTAAGCCCATTGCTTCTTGTTCTTGTTCACAAAGCATAGGAGTGCAGCGCGGGATCCATCCCTTTTCACAAAAATGCTAGGGTTTGAAAAAATGTGGCGAAAGGAAGCTGGAAGCCCATGGAGTGCTTGGACAGAAAGCAATGCACCACGGGACATTTAGCATTGTCCCAAGATGCGCCGCAATCCACTCCATCGTCCCACAACACCTAGCAACAGAAGGACTGTGTGATAGGTACTCATAGTACATTGCTCACACTGTCAATGATGGTGCTCCCACCGTGGACGTGATCTGTCGACAGAGCAAGTGTGAACACAAAATTGCAATTTTTATTTTGTTGACATCACTTTTGTCAAAACAAATTGGTAGTGTAGATATGGCCTAAGTGTCAGTATCAAAGCAGGCCAGTCAGACAGCCTGTTACCCAGTAGACTGACAGATTCATAGAGTTAAGGCCAACAGGGACATTAAATTATCTAGTCTAACTTCCTGTATATCACAGGACATTACATTTCACTGTTAGCCCTGTACAGAATCGCATAAATTGTTTGGCATCTCTTCCAGAAAGGCATCCAGTCTTGACGTGAAGAAATCAAGAAATGGAGAATTTACTCATTCCCTTGGAAGTTTATTCCAATGGTTGATCACCGTTAAAAATTGGGCCTTATTTATAATTTGAATTTGTCTAGCTTTAACGTCCAGCCACTGGTTCTTGTTCAGCCTTTCTCTGGTAGATTAAAGAGCAGTTTAGTATACGGTATTTTCTTCCTGTAAAGGTACACTGTTATGAAGTCACCTCTCAATCTTCTTTTTAATAAGCTAAACAGACTGAGCTCTTTAAGTCGCTCACTGTAAGGCATTTTCTCCAGCATTTGAATCATTTTTTGTGGCTCTTTTTTGCATCCTCTCCAATTTTTCAATATCCTTCTTAAAACACGGACACCGGAACTGGATACAATATCCTAGTGTTGGTCTGATCAATGCAATATACGGGGTAAAATCAACTCCCTGCTTCTACTCACTATTCCCCTATTTATACATCCAAGGATGACATTAGCTCAGGAATAGTCAATTATTTTTTGTCAAAGTCCAAATTTCTTGGTCAAGGTATAGTCAAGGTCCAGACTCCAGAGAAAATAATAAAAAACCCAACAACAAGTAAATAAAAAGATTTCGGGGTCCATTCAAAAGCGTCTGGCACTCCAGATTTGGCCCGCGGGCTGCCTATTGACTCCCCCTGCATTAGCTGTTTTTGCCACAGCATCGCACTGGGAGCTCATGCTGAGCTGCTTGTCAACTATGACCCCTAAATCATTTACAGAGTGTCTGCTTTCCAGGATACAGTCCCCCATTCTGCAGGCGTTCCATGTTCCTAGACGTATGCCTTTGTACTTGCCTGTATTAAAACTCATTTTGTTTGGATGGGCCCAGCTTACCCAGTGACTGATCACTCTGTATAACTGCCCTGTCCTCATCATTATTTACCACTCTGCCAATCTTTTTTAATTCTGCAAATTTTATAAGTAGCGATTTTATATTAACTTTCTGATAACTGATGAAAAAGTTGAACAATGTCAAGTCTAGTACTGATCACTGAGGAATCCCACTACAAACTTCCCCATATGATAATGGGTCCCTATTGACACCACTTTTTGAGATCTGTCGGCTAGCCAGTTCTTAATACAGTTAATATGCTTTATTGATTTTGTATACTGCTAATTTTTAAATCAGAATGTTGTGTGGTACTAACTCAAATGCCTTACCAAAGTCCATTACATCTACGCAGTTACCTTTATCAACCAAACTTGTCATCCCATCGAAGAACGAAATCAGGTTTCTTTGATGAGACCTACATTCCATTAAACCATGTTGATTGGCATTACTCATATTCCCATTCTTTATCAATTGAATCCCATATAAACTATTCCATTATTGTGCCTGGGAATGATGTCAGATTAACTGACCTATAGTTACCTGAGTCATCTCACTTGACCTTTTGAATACTGGCACATTAGCACTCTTCTGGAATTTCCCTGGTATTCCAAAATTTAGTAAAAATTAACATCAGTGGCCCAGAGTTCTCCTTAGCCAACTCTTTTGGGAATCTTGGGTGCAAGATATCTGGGCCTTCTAATTTAGAAATGTTTATCCCTTGTATATGTGTTTTACCACAGAATGACAGAATTATAGGACTGGAAGGGACCTCAAGAGGTCGTCTAGTCCAGTCCCCTGCACTCACGGCAGGATTAAGTATTTTCTAGACAATCTCTGACAGGTGTTTGTCTAACCTGCTCTTAAAAATCTCCAGTGATGGAGATTCTACAACCTCCCCAGGCAATTTATTCCAGTGCTTAACCACCCTGACAGTTAGGAAGTTTTTCCTAATGTCCAACAACCTAAACCACCCTTGCTGAAATTTAAGCCCATTTGTTTTTGACAAATCCATGCTGACTGTTATTTATCACCTTATAATCTTCTAGGTGTTTGCAACATTCTCCTGAGTTGCTAACAATAGAGTTACTGTCACCTGCTTCCAGGTAAGTACTTTTCTCTAATTCTCAGTGCATGCAGTGTTGTTGTAGCCGTGTTGGTCCCAGGATATTAGACAGACAAGGTGGGTGAGGTAAAATCCTTTATTGGACCAACTTCTCTTGGTGAGAGAGCTCTGTGTAGCTCGAAAGCTTGGCTCTCTCACCAAAAGAAGTTGGTCCAATAAGAGATATTGACTCACCCACCTTGTAATTCGCAGTCTGTCAGTCTGCACCTAGTATCACAGCCTGTGTCACCCCCTCCTGCACCCAGTATTATAGCCTGCATTCCAGTGTCGCTCGCTGCCCACTTGGGGCTTCCCACTGCTGCATGTCCCTGATGCTGCATCTCAGCTATGGCTGAGCAATAGCTCCCTGCAATGTGATCTGTTAGCTATACCAGTCCCTCCCTGCCTGCCAGAGAGCTGACAGAAAACAAAACGGTGGGTCAGACACATGGCTCTGACACCAGGAAAACTTCACAGCTGAAAAGAAAACAATTCCAAGGCAATTCTGCAGAGTGGCCAGAATCTATTTCATGGCCCAGCTCCAGGCTGCAAGCAGGTGGCATCTGCCATGGAAAGCAGGCGTGGTATGTGTGCATGGAAAACCAGTCTGACTTCTATTTATAATGCCACTGGGGCTTCTCTCTCCCTCCTCTTCCACCTCCCCACTGGATTCCCTCTTTCTGCAGCCACAGTCTCCTGCTATCAGCTCTCACAAGCTATTGCTAAGCTGGGCTGGGGCCTGTTCAGTCTCTGGATGGGAGGCAGCCCAGGAAAACCCAGGATGCTGGGGAGACCTACAAACCCAACCCAGGTCCCTGGCACTGTTAAGAGTGATTCCCAGACAAAAACGGGAGCTTCACAACCCCACAGAGTCCCCATCAGCCTCCAGCTGCTACTGAACCCTATCCCACTTGCAATGGCTCCCCACCCTGTTGCCTGGGCTCCAGCGTGCCGCAGCCCACGCTTCCTTCCTCTGGGCTCAGCAGGGAAGATCCTCCCACAGGTCCACTCACAAGACACCAGAGTGAGCAGCAGCTGAACACTTCCTGGAGCATGGGGGCAGCCCCGAGCTGACAGGCCTCCCCTAGTAGGCATGGGGTCTGCCCCACCCCCCCATCCTGGATGGCAGCGAGAGGGGTGAGGGCTTGGCTCAATGGAATTAGAGTTAGATCCAAGGTGCTGCAGTCTGGGCAGCATGAGCCCTAGGGACTGAGAGTAGAGAACAGGATGATGCAGGGAGAGGTGGGGCAGGGAGATCCTGAATGAGTCAGAGAGGAGGTGGGCAGAGTGGGAGAACAGGAGAGCAAGGAGGCTCTTACCTCATGACAGCTGGCGCCTCATATTGATTAACCCTCTCACAGGTGTCCCCTGCACCACAAAAGACCCCCCCCCACTTCCAAAAGATGTGAGTGCAGCCAGCCAGGCTCTCGGGAAAGCAGGAGTGAGGCCCTGTTGCTGATAGGACAGGGCTTCTGGAGAACAGAAGCTCCTGATCTTCCTCATAACACAAGAACAAGGGGACATTCCCTGAAACTGAAAGGCAGAAGATTCAGAATGGATCAAACAAAGGAAATACTTTTAATATAACGTGCAATTAGCCAGTGGAACTCACTGCCACAAGATGCCACTGAGGCCAATAATTTAGCAAGAATCAAAAAGGGACTGGAT
This sequence comes from Terrapene triunguis, assembly GCF_002925995.2. Lineage (NCBI taxonomy): Eukaryota > Metazoa > Chordata > Testudines > Emydidae > Terrapene > Terrapene triunguis. The sequence goes on from NW_020664992.1 coordinate 2,242,320, forward strand.
GTTTAAACTGATAACATAAACACTCAGAGTTAGAGCAATTAATGCTAAAAATAATTTTGGAAAGAGTATTAACCCTCATGCTTCTGGGCTGAAGCCAATCCCTAGCTGTTAGAGATCAGGATGAGACCCTCCTGGGGGACAGAATCACCCACACCAGCCTATTGCAGGGCTCTTGCTCCTCCTCCTGATGCTGGCCACTGTCAGAGCCGGGATACTGGACTAGATGGACCATGGGTCTGATCCACTCTGGCAATTCTTACATTGCTACTGGCCCTGACAACAGCCCCGGGAGGCCCTGGTGACGTTCCCACTCTGCCATGTTGTCACCAGAGATGGGGCTAAGCCATGAAGCCCAAGCTACAGCAGATTTGGATTTGGGGTTTCCATTGAGCCCATTTCTGACACCCCTGGGGAGGGGGTTGGCATCATGGCAGAAACCGCTGGCTGTGCTGGGTGGAGAAAGGGACCTGGTCCAGAGGAGCTCACAGGCCTTGGGGAGACCCAGCCTAGGTCCCACAGCCCTTGGGGAGCCTGGTCTGGTGCTGAAGTGCCATTCCTGATGGCTTCTCCCAGTGGTCATCCTGTGTCTCCAGAAGCAGCCGGAGAGCGTTTAACAGCTGATTGGGTTGGAAGGTGGCAAGAACCCAGTCCTATACCAATCACACAATGTGTTTGATGTGACAGTTTCTATAACTACATTATCCTTCTTGCCATGAACCTATTTATGCTGCTATAATTGAAACTCTTTGTAATGCTGAGAGGTTTCTGCAATGATTTACCCTGCCGTGGTTTCTCTTTCCACTGGGAGGGGAGTGTGTGTACATGGATGGGAGGGAATTATTGGAGTTTTAATATTGTCTGGGGCACAACATCCCAGCTGCAAAATCCAGCGTTTGGATCTGATCAGGAGCTGTCAGGTATCTGGAGAAAGCTGCTGAGGAGCAGCTAATTCCAGAGCTGGTGGGATTATTCCTTGCAAATGCATTTATCCCAATGTCTTTTCTTGTTTTCTGCCAATTGCGAATTATCCCTGAATGGGTCATGATTTTTACCAACATTACTCACGCTCACTCAGATGGTTTGTGCAAACAAATTCAAGCTGACTGTTTTATTGGAAAAAATATTCAGATCTAGTTTTCTTGCTACATTCACCCAGTTCTGTTCTACATGCCTCATGGTTTTCAAATCAAATCTAATCCAATGTAGGTAGCTATAATACACACAGCAGCATAGTATCTGAGTGCTAACGTGTAATCTATTTGTCACATACTGATCCTGAGCAGCGGGACAGGATATTGTGTGCGTATATGATCTGTGAAGGATTCGGTGTGATTCTGTGATGGTGAATGACTCCATGAGAGAGAGAGAGAGTGAGTGTGTGTGTGTGAGTGTGTGTGCAGTCTGATTCTGTGTAGTGTGTGTGTGATACTGTGATGCTGAGCAATATGGTATCTCAATGTGTAAAGTGTGGGGGGTGAGAGAGAGGGCGAGGGAAAGCAATTGTTTGCCTGGGTATGAAAGATGATGCTGGCTTGTGGAGTAACAGAGTTCAGAGAAGATAGACAATCCCATTTGGGTGTCTTACAGCCCGTCCCTCTGTCTTAACCAGGCCAGGCAGGCCCAGGCCCCAATAGAGAGAGGTTGAATAGGATATTAAACTGATAGAGAGTGTGAAATGGGTCTGGGCCTCCTCACTGATGCTGCTGCAGTCCAATGGAATCCTCTGTTCCTGTAGCTGGGCCACAGGTCTGACCTGGCCTGCCAATTCCTCAGTTCCTGAGTCTGGAATCCCTTCTCCCTCTGGCGCACATTGAGCCCTGAGTCCCTGCACATACAAGTGCAACATGCTGGTTACCCTCTGGGGGTTGCCACAACAACAGTACTTCTTCATACAGGAGACAGCCAGTTGGACCATGCTACCCAGAACCTTGAGCAGGATGCATTGCAGGTGACAAGAAGGTGGATCATGAAAGTAAACTGGTATGTCTCAGGCATTCCATCAATAGAGCACAGAGAACACCCCTAGTGCACACCCCTGGCCACACATCGCTTCTCTGTTTCTTCCTTCAGTGCAGCACTAGCGGCTCAATCCTGAGTCAGTCTAGAACAGGGACTCCTAAAGCAGAAGTGGATAGTTCAGGGGCCCTGCTGGAATGCAGATGAAGGTCTGAGCTGGAGTAGAGGTGGCTGGAGTGCTCTAGAACAGAAGCAGTTTTGGAGCATGGTGGAGATTTGTCCCACATGGAGTTTTCTAGACACTGCTCAGCCAAGGGAGAGGGCACTGGTGCCTCAAAAAGGAAGCACAGATGGAGTCCAGGGATATGGGCACACACAATTCCAGGCCTCCCCATTTTGTTTCCCAGCCATTAGGGCACCTCTCCCCCAGCTCCCAGGGCTTCACGCCAGGGCAGCCCTGCTAGAGTCAGACCCAGCAGGATTTTGCAGAAACCTACTGAGTTTCCAGTGACTTCCCAGTCAGGAGTGTTTCTCTCAGGGATGTTTTGGCACTTTAACAAAGACTTTCCCAATTTGAGTCCCCAGGGGCCTGTGAATTCTGTGTCCCAGACAGTTTCTTAAAATGTAA
>NW_020664992.1:2245003-2249224 GCF_002925995.2 Terrapene triunguis
GCGATCTGCGGCGGTAATTCGGCGGGAGGTCCTTCGCTCCGAGCGGGAGTGAGGGACCGTCCGCCGAATTACCGCCGAATAGCTGGACGTGCCGCCCCTCTCCGGAGTGGCCGCCCCAAGCACCTGCTTGCCAGGCTGGTGCCTGGAGCCGGCCCTGATTGCACAACCCACAGCAAACCACCTCCCTTGTTCCAGATCAGCTGCTCCCTACTATATTATAGCCGGGGGTCAAACTGTGGGAGGAGCCTCCAAGCTCCTCCCACAAAACAAGCTCCACCCATGTGAGTCACCAAGATGAGCCAGCACTCACACTATATTGTGCAAACATTCAGAATACCATTAACCCAAGTGGTTAGCCAATATTTGGGGACTTAGAGGTTTTTTTTCATGAGGAGGAGAAACTGATGATAGTCAGGCATCTTGATCTATCCTGTTTATTTACAAAGAATGTACAAAGTTCTGTTTCCCTGAACACAAGAGGAATCAAACAACACAGGGCAGTTTTTTTGCTCACAAATTCAATCCTCGGTGTTTGCATTCAACCTCAGTCAAATCCCTCTGCTCACAAAGCTCAGCCTCTGCCCTGCCCCGCATGTAGCCTGTGTTTTGGGTGGAGGCTCCTATTGTTTTAGCTATTTCTCTCCAAAGGGAGCTTAGCTGCTTCTTATATTTATCTTGAAAGAAAGCTGGTGATTATGCCCACCAGCTTCAATGAGGTTTCACATAACTCCCAGCATGACAACAGGATTGTGCAGTTCCCTGGACTTGTCTCATTCATGATGAGGGTAGAGCAAGCCCATGGGCTCTGACTTCCTCCTTGGTGACACAAGCAACCTAATAGTTAACAACACTGAGATTTACATTATCATTGGGCATCGGAGTTAACCCCTCACTGAGATGAACAGGGAATTTCACACTGCCAAGTGCTATATTTCCAGGCATTTTGCAAACTCAGGCAGATACCTGCATCAATTACTATCAATCAATCAATCAATCAATCAGTTCACATTTTTTAGGCTTTTTTCCGGCTTGTCTACACTTGAAAAATTACCAAATAATTCTTCCAGAAGAGCAATTTCAGTAAAAGCCCCTGTGTGAACACTCTTCTTCTGGAATAAGACTATAAGAGTGTCCAGACGGGGAGTGACTCCAGTACATCTCCAAGTGTAGGCAAATGTTGGTAAGCCCTTCACAACCAGCTAGCCATAACTTATTTTTTTTAAAGGAAAGCTGGCAATTCTGGAGAACAAGACAGCAGCTTGAGAAAGGTGCCAGTACTGCACTGCCACACACTGGCTCAATCTGTCTTCTAATTATAGCATAATCCACAGCAAACCGCCCAGTCGTCTCCTCCCCCCGCCCCTCTTCGAACTGCACTTTTAATTTTACAGGAGAGTCAAACTGACCTTTCCCAGTGTTCGATATGTTTGAATTTCCCAGGGCCAGGAAGCTGCGTTTGTGAATTAAAAATCCATTATAAACACTAGGTCCTTTCACAGCTGGGACTCCAGCAGCACATGCTTCCTCACACCAGCCCCAGCTGGGATCCAGTGCTGTGGGCTTCCCTCTAGCAGTGCCTGGTCAGTACCAGCTGGGATACAAGCATTACAACCTTCCTCACAGCAGTCCCCTCTCAATGCCAGACAGGACTCCTGTAGTCATCACTGTATTGTCCCCAGCCAAGATGACAGGGATGTGGCTTTATTCCCCAGCCCACAGAGCTAGAGCAGGGGGTGTGCGGAGGGGACATGCTCCTGCAGTGAGAAATTCTCTGCCCCAGAGTGGTCTTGGAGCAGGTCCCTGGGAAGTGGCCACACTGCTCTTCCCCCTTGAGGAAGTAGCATGCCCCCTTCTTGCTGCAGACGGCTGCATTCGCACCCATCATTATATTCCCCACTCAGCAATCTGGGCCATGCAGGCTGGATCTCCCCACCTCCACTGCCTCTTTGTGTCTCTCACAAATGGACATTATCAGTGGGAGCCAGCAGGCCTTTATCTCCCCATGCTAATGCCACTGCTGCACTGCCTGCCTGCGTGGAGAGGGCTGCTGCCTTAAGTTCAAACCCTCAGTGCTCCCTCCCTTTGACCTGCCCCATTCCACACTGCCCCAAATGGGCTGGTCCTGCAAATCTCCAGGCTCAGAAGTCAGGACTCTTGGGTTCCACTTCCAGCTCAAAGCCAGGATGCCTTTGAAATGACAGCCTATTGACCCGCAAAGGATGAAGCAGCTTCCTTTTTGGGGAGTGACTTTCACTAGTCCCCCTGTCCCAAGCCAGCCTCCCCCTCTGGTCCCCCACCCCGGCTGGCAGGCAGGAGGCTGTGCAGATGGAGAATGTCATTCACTGTGGATGGCAGATGTAGCTGCCATTTTCTTGCTCACGTTTTAGGGCTCCCTGGAACTTGGGCGCTCTGGCAAGAGGCTGAAATTACAGGCCATCCGTCACGGGGACGGGGCTGGCAGGCGGTGAGGCCCAGCTGCGGCTCAGCAAGGACTGCTTCCCATTCACATTCATCTCGTTAATCATCAGTCAGCTCTGAGCAAGGCAGCTGCCTGGACAGCCACCACTGCTGCCCCCCACCAGAGCTGGGGCATGGCAGAGAGAGCCACGCACCTGGGCTGACAATACCCCTGCGCCCTGCCAGAGCCGGGAGATGGCACAGTAACCAACCTGCCCTGCCTGGCACCATCCCTGAGCCCCACCAGAGCTGGCCAGAGGATGGGACAGCGAGCCATGCACCCAGCCTGGCACCACCCGGGAGCCCCACTAGAGCCGTGGGATGGGACAGTGACCAACCTGCCCACACCACCCCGGCACTTCTTCGAGAGCTGGGGTTGGGACAGCAAGCCACCTGCCCAGCCAGGCACCACTCCCCCCTCCATCCACAATCAGGGGAAGGGACAGTGAGCTTTCTGCCAGGCCAGGCACTGCCCCTGCCCCTCCCCACTCCACTGACAAACACACAGATACCACAATCACACATACACACTACAGTTACCCAGCCCACATCCATGCACGTCACACCCATACAACATGGAGGGGGTGGTGCGCCAGCATGGGGGGCACAGTGAGGACAGGCAACAGGGGAGGGGGCAGCTGCACAGTTACTTGTTGCGCAGTCCAGGCTGAAGCCCTGCAGAACCTTCTGAGATCCTCCTGCACTGTCTCCAGCCGCAGTCATTGCAGTTTCCTCCTCCCCGGGATGCCTTGGTGCGGCTGTGCTACCTGCATGCACCTGGGGGAGCAGACAAGAGGCTCCAGAACTGGGCTGGAGCAGCCGGGAAGGCAGCATCAAAGGCAGCTGGGGAGCATGCCTGCGGGGGGCAGGAGTCTGGCAGCTCTCTCCCAATCTCCACTGCCCCTCCTGGGTGCAGGGTTAACCAGGGTCAGATGCTGGAGCTTCAAAGGGAGAGAAAGTGAGGGACAAGTGGGGGGACAAACACACTGCGGGGAGGGGGAAATGGGAGAGGAGCTAAAGGGGATTATGGGATGAAGGGAAAAGCAAAAGGAGGGGAAGAGGGGAGAGCAAAGGGAAGGGGGATTAAGAGGAGGGAGAAGAAGGAAGTGAGGGGTGGGAGCAGGAGAGAAAAATATGAAGCAGATCAGATTGCAAGGACTCAAAAGAGGGGGCCTGTTTGATTGAACAGATGAGGCTGGGAACAGGTTGTAGCTCTCAGCATATGGAGTGAGCAGAAAGATAAGGGCACCTCTCTAACACACACACACTCCCCTCAGTATCTTGCAGCTCACAGCTTGTAGCTCAATCAAAGACTCCAGTTACGATTTCCCTGATAGATGGATTGCAGGGAATGGGCTGCATTTGGTATGCATGAAACTTTAAACATTAAACTGGTGACTGGCAGCAAAATCCCCAGATAAGGCACAGAGGGGACTGTCTGAAACAAACACATCTCCCCAGCTGCCACGCTACAGCCCTGAATGGAGCCCAGACTGGAGTAGGCTAGGAAACACCTGTGTCCTGCTACAGAGGACACAGCAGGATGAACCATGCCAGCGAGTGCCTCTGCCTTGGTAGAGGGGCAGAGCAGGACGTCCCATACCAGCGATCGCCTCTGTCTTGGTAGAAGGGCAGAGCAGGACATCCCACGCCAGTGAGCGCCTCTGTCTTGGTAGAAGGGCAGAGCAGGTCATCCCACGCCAGGGAGCGCCTCTGCCCTGCTGGAGGGGCAGAGCAGGACGTCCCATGCCAGGGAGCACCTCT
>NW_020664992.1:2249234-2263192 GCF_002925995.2 Terrapene triunguis
CCTCTGCCCTGCTGGAGGGGCAGAGCAGGACATCCCATGCCAGCTGACACCAGGGAACAATGTCCCCCCTTTCATTTTAAATTCCATTCTTAAATCTGAAAAACGCTGGAGTGGGGAAGCGAAGACCCAAACCAACCATGCAAAGGCTGGATGGAAAGAGCCCTGGAGCTAGTGTTGAGCTGGAGCCGGTTCGCATCAGTTTGCGCAAACTGGTTGTTAAATTTAGAAGCCGGGTTAGAACCGGTTGTTAAAGGACTGGGCAAACTCTGGGGCGCAGGCCACATCCGGCCCGCGGGACCGTCCTGTCCAGCCTGCCTGAGCTCCCGGCTGGGGAGGCTCCCCCGGCCCCTCCCCTGCCTTCCCCCCTCTCGCAGAGCCCGGCACCAGCGCTCTGGACCGCTCCTGGGCAGCTCTGCAGCTCCTGCCGCGGCATGATAAGGGGGTGCGGCTGCGAGCTCCAGCAGGCCGCGTGGCATCAATACACGCAGCATGGTAAGGGGGCCGGGCCGGGGCTGGGAGGAGGGGTTGGATAAGGGGCAGGGAGCGGTTGGAGGTGGTGGAGGTTCGGGGGGGGGGGGGAACAGGCGTACCGGGCTTCCCTAGGCGGCAATTTAAAGGGCCTGGGGCGCCCAGCAGTGGCTGGAGCCCCCGGCCCTTTAAATTGCCGCCAGAGCCCCGCTGCTGGAGCCCTGGGGTAGTGGCAGCGGGGCTCCGGGGGCTATTTAATGGGCCGGGGCTCCCGCTGCCTCTACTGCCCTGGGCCCTTTAGATAGCCGTCAGAGCCCTGCTGCCGCTACCCCAGGGCTCCAGGGGCTATTTAAAGGGCTGGGGCGGTAGCAGTGGCCGAGCCCTGGGCCCTTTAAATAGCTGCCGGAGCCCTGGGGTAGCAGCGGCAGCTGGGGGCTCCGGTAGCAGTGGCAGCTGGGGGCTCCAGCAGCAGTTTAAAGGGCCCGGGGCGGTAGTGGCGGCCGAGCCCTGGGCCCTTTAAACTGCTGCCGGAGCCCCCGGCTGCCGCTGCTACCCCGGCGGGGGAGAGGGAGGGCACTTACTGGTACAGGGCAGGCCGGGGCTGGCTCTCACCCCCCATCCCCGCCCCTTCCACCCGAGGCCCCGCCCCTTCCGGGGGCCAGAGCTGGCCCCAACCCAGCCCCGTACCGGTAAGTCCCTATTTCTACTTTCACCCCTGGGGGCGGGGCAGTCAGGGGACAGGGAGCGGGGCGAGTTGGGTAGGGGGTGGGGCTCTGGGGTTAGGGTGGGGGGTCTCAGGCTTGTACTCACCGGGTGGCGCTTAATAACCGGTTCCCTACTGGGTCGGCAGCGGCACTTCGGCAGCGGGTCGTTTACTCGCTCTGGGTCTTCGGAGACACTGAAGGACCTGCCCCCGAAGTTCCGCCGAAAACCCGGAGCGAGTGAGGACCCGCCGCCAAAGTGCCGCTGAAGACCCGGTAGGGAACCGGTTGTTAACATTCTGGCAGCTCATCACTGCCTGGAGCCCTGCTACTGCCATACACAAAATATGGCTGTAATATCCAATTGTGAGGGCCTCATATAAATAAATAAATTTCCAAGATGGCGAGAAGAATCTTGAGTCATGAGTGTTTCAGGAACTCAGAGGATGTCTGGCGTTTAAAGGGCCCTGACTCTGGCCAAATGCTCCATGGGAAATAAAACAAAGAAGGCGTCTATAAAAAGCACAATAAATTAAACTCAAAGCAAAAAGCTGTGTAACTATTAATTTACTGGTTTCCATCTAAACAACCAGTACCTGCCTCCCTCATCTCTCCAAATCCACCTAATGACCTGTCCCCGCCCATCCCAGAGCTGGGGTTCCTGTATAGCTTTAAAGCAACAGAGAGATGGGGAAAACAACACAAATGTGTTTCCTGGATGGGTTCTAAAAAGAAAAGCAGTCTTGGAATATTTCTTCTGCCTTGGCTGGGATCGCTGGACCTCAATTTAGATAAAGAATAAAAAGAGATTAAGGAGGAACAATTTGAAAAATCCTATATTGTGTCTTCTCAGCGTGACAGAGGGAACTCTCCTCACCCACAGTATGGAGGTAAATCACAGCCGCCCAGTGGCACCACCTGCTAACATGCCTGCCAGGAGGGGCAGCTTGCCTCAAGGACCGGGTGACAAGAGAGGAGAATGGAGGAGGAGTGTGGGAGGGCTTGCCTGGGTGAGAGACTCAAGGTGTGAGTGTGTGAATGAGGGGTTATGTGGGTGGGCTGTTGCATGCCTAGGTTTGGGCGAATGTGCATGGGGAGAGTGGGGAGGTTTGTGTTGGAGACAGAGGTTAAGTGTATGCGTAAGAGGGACTATGGAAATTTGTGGGAAAGCATTTCTGTGAGACAACAATTCTCCCCTGCCTTGGGTCACCATCCATTGGGGGAGGCCAGAATGAGGAGCATTTTGCACTCACTTTGCACAGGGTGATGCCAGGTGCTGGGCAGGGAGGGAATGAGACCTATTCTGTGGATGTGTCGTGCACCAGGCCTGTGTTTGTGTATGTGTTACCTACTCCATATGGCTCTGTGCTGCTGTTCCATGGGGGATGCACGCTTCTTGCTGGCAAAGGGCTCCGTGTCCTTGCTCTATGGGGGGTGCACACTGCCCACTGGTACAGGGTTCACTGCTGGTTGCTTCTGCTTAGTTTCTCAATGCACGGTTACAGCAAAGAAAGTGACACTAGATTAATTAGTCCCTGCTGCTGCCTCACCTCTGCTCCAAGTAATATCTATGATCTTCAAAAATACCTACAAGTGTTTGCTCCTCTTATCCCTGCAGGGGGCGACATGTGTGGGATTGGGAGCTGAAGGCTATTCACACTCATGCATGCTTAACTGCCAGCTAAGTTCCTCCCATAGCATCTATAATGGCTAAAGGAGGAGACTGGAAGTCAGGACCCTGGGTTCTATTCCCAGTTCTGGGAGCGTAGTGGGGTCTACTGGGTTAGAGAAGGGATGTAGGTTGGCAGTCAGGATTCTTGGATTCTATTTCCATCTCTGGAACAGTAGTAGAGTCTAGTGGTTAGCACAGGGAGGTTGAAGTTGGGAGTCTGGAATCTGGGCTCTATTCTCAGCTATGGAAGTGGAGTGGGACTAATGATTAGAGCAAAAAACTGGGGGTCAGGACTTCTGGGTTCTATTCCTGGTTCCACTGTGCTGTGTAGCCCTGGGAAAGCCATTTCTCTCTCTGCCATCCTTAAATGGGGATAGGAATTCTCACAAGGCAGGTGATGGGTTTTGCAAAGAGCTTTTAGATCCTCCGGCGGAAGGTGCTAGTAAAGTGCCGTGTCTTATTATTGTATCTTTTATGATTAATTATTAATTACAAGTAATGATGCATAATAAGGAGCAGGAAGAACCCAGCGGGGCTTTGAGACCATGTCTGATCTACTGTGTGTTCATTGCCATGGGATTGAGTGATTTCAGGAGAGGTTTGCTGAACCGATGGTTTGTCATTTGGAAGGAATGGGAGCACACTAGATCTGCAACCCAAGAAGGCCAATAGGTAAGAGACACCCCAACATCTATGTTCAAGCTCTTGCCCCCCGTGGTCTGGAATTGGCAGAATTCCCCCTTTGGCTTTTCATATGCTCTTGTACGCTTGATGCTGCACCTGGAGGCTTCAGCTGGGTGACGTCAATGAAATCAGGGAAACAGAAATCAATGTGGCTTGTTTGTAAGCAGCAAAGCTGAGGCTCGTGCCATATACTGGGGCATGGGTCTGTGTCATAGAATCATAGAATATCAGAGTTGGAAGGGACCTCAGGAGGTCATCTAGTCCAACTCCCTGCTCAAAGCAGGACCAATTCCCAACTAAATCATCCCAGCCAGGGCTTTGTCAAGCCTGACCTTAAAAACCTCTAAGGAAGGACCCTGCAACCTGTTTGCTCTCAGGTCCCCAGGATCAGCAGGGTTAGTGAGGGGAAAAGATGGGCTTCAACATTTGGACTGCCGCCACACATGGGACCTCTCAGAGGACCAGAGGCACTTAATAGCAATAACACCTTGCACTGCTATAACCTCCCCCTCTGAGGAGTCCATGGGATTTAGGGAGCTAATAGAGAGGAGGGCCATATAAGTATATGGATGGAGGGATGGAAAGGTTGGTCAGTATCATCTTCCCCATTTTACACATGGGGATATTTGGCACAGAGAGATGAAAGGAATTGTTCAAGGTCAGTGATGGAGTCAGGAATAGAACCTAGGAGTCCTAGATGCCATATAGCCCCTGCCCCAACTAATACACAACACTCTGGGAATAGAACCCAGAGTCCCGACTCCCAGTCCCCGGACTTAAACTCTGCCTTTTCCTTCTCCCAGCATAGTCGAGAAAATGAGTAGCTTGGGGGGAAGAGTGGGATTTCCTGATAAAGACGCTGCTGTCCCTACACCTGTGTCCGTGCCCCAAGGCCCCGGCTCCCCCTGCCCCCAGCACTCACAGAGGGGACCTGAATCCATAGGGGATCATGGGAAATTCTTGTTCTACTGGGGACAGAGCAAGGCTATAAATGGACCTCCATGGGGATCCCCTCTGTGACAGAGCCATTCCCCTTTCCCTCACTGGTATCTGCTTCACTCCTAGTTCCCCAGAGGCCAAAAGCTAATGAGCCATCTCGCTGGTGTCAGCCTGTCAGCTCAGCAGTTCTCTCCTGGCCTTGTGGTTCCAGACAGAGCCCCACTCTCCCCAGGAACAAAGTACCTGAACCAATCAAAAGGCAGGGGTGGGGGTGGGGACATTCATCTGAAAGGAAAAAAACCCTGCGAATTCAGAGAAAGAGAGAACAGCAAAGCAGAATAAGCAAGAGAGAGACAATGATGGGGCCAAAGGGAAGCTAAAGGGATCAGCCTATTACTCTGGCCACGTGCATTCCCAGGGCTGGGGACTCCCTGGCTAACAGATCCAGAAAGCAGGAGCAGGGGAGGGGTGAGACCCAAGGGTCAGGAAGAGGAAGTCTGAAGCAGGGGAGTGGGGTATTTGGAAGTGTGAACGAATGGACACCAGAATTTCATCTCTCATTGGAGGGCAGGAGCCTGGGACAGCACTGGTAACATACAGAGGTGAAGGAAGAGAGAGACAAAATAGGTGTGGTAATATCTTTGATTGGACCAACTTTTGTTGGCTGAAGGTACAAAGTTTCAAGCTACACAGAGCTCTTCTTCAAATCTGGGGAAGGAAATCAGAGTGTCTGTGTAGAGCTCTATGTAGGTCGAAACCTTGTCCCTTCCATGACAGAAGTTGGTCCAATAAAATATATGATCTCACTCACCTTGTCTCTCTCATATCCTGGGATCAACACGGCTACAAAAACATTGCTAACCATGGGAGATGAAGAAAGTAAGCCAAAGTACTCTGAGGGCTAAATATGACTGATTCTTCCTGGCCAGCATCTTTGCTTATGGTGTTAGTCCCAAGGAAGAGAGAGGCTGGAGGAGCAGCTCCCCTTTTCATGTTAGTGAGCCCCCACACTCCATAGATATCAGTGCAGGCACCAGGGCATTAAACTAGTGATACAATAAAATTAAAGCTAGGAGATACTGCAGGATAGGGTCTGGGGATGGAGCGGGTTAGAAGTAAGGTGCAGAGGAAGGTTAAGAGAGAAGAATTAGGGACAGAGTAAGATTAAGGGCCAGAGACAGGGCCAGGAGGCACCACCATGCAGGAAGTGCAGCAGCATCAGGAGCTGGAGCAAGGGCAGGAGATACAGTAGGGCCAGGAGAGAGGGTTAGGTGAGTCCATATTGCAGGAGGTTAGGAGACAGGATATGGAAAGGTGCAGAACTCGCAGATCTCAAAGTGCTTTACAAATGGAGAAACTGAGTCACAGAGTGCTGGAGTGACTTACCCAAGATCACCCAGCAAGCCAGTGTCTGGCTTCCATATGTCACCAATTATAGCAGCACCTCAGATTCATAGATTCATAGATTCATAGATTCTAGGACTGGAAGGGACCTCGAGAGGTCATCGAGTCCAGTCCCCTGCCCGCATGGCAGGACCAAATACTGTCTAGACCATCCCTGATAGACATTTATCTAACCTACTCTTAAATATCTCCAGAGATGGAGATTCCACAACCTCCCTAGGCAATTTATTCCAGTGTTTAACCACCCTGACAGTTAGGAACTTTTTCCTAATGTCCAACCTAGACCTCCCTTGCTGCAGTTTAAGCCCATTGCTTCTTGTTCTATCCTCAGAGGCTAAGGTGAACAAGTTTCTCCCTCCTCCTTATGACACCCTTTTAGATACCTGAAAACTGCTATCATGTCCCCTCTCAGTCTTCTCTTTTCCAAACTAAACAAACCCAATTCTTTCAGCCTTCCTTCATAGGTCATGTTCTCAAGACCTTTAATCATTCTTGTTGCTTTTCTCTGGACCCTTTCCAATTTCTCCACATCTTTCTTGAAATGCGGTGCCCAGAACTGGACACAATACTCCAGCTGAGGCCTAACCAGAGCAGAGTAGAGCGGAAGAATGACTTCTCGTGTCTTGCTCACAACACACCTGTTAATACATCCCAGAATCATGTTTGCTTTTTTTGCAGATAGCAGAGTGAACTCAGGGATCAGGGTTACACCTCCTGACAGGCGGTAGTGGTATGCAGCATGCTCAGGCTAACAGATGGCACAAACCTCCTAGCAGACTAAAGGAGGGCCTTGCACCCTCTCAAACCTACAACCCATCCAACCAGACCCATCCTCAGCGATGAACCTGGCTCTTTGAGGGAAACCTCCATTCAGGCAGCCAGAGTCACTCTGGAGCTCACCCCCACATGGTACCAGCACAAGCCTTTCATTAGGGGATAACCTTGCTTGAGTACTGTGTGCAAGAGTGCAGGGATGTGGGTGGGTGTATAAAATACCCCACTACACACCGAGTGAATGACAAAATGCCAAAGACACTTAGGCTTTGTCTACACTAGCACTTTTGTTGGTAAAACTTTTGTTGGTCAGAGGTGTAAAAAAAACCACACCTTGACCAACATAAGTTTCACCAACAAAAGCTCCAAGTTGGACAGCACTATGTCAGCGAGAGACGCTCTCTCACCGACATAGCTACCACCGCTCGTTGGAGGCACTTTAATTATGCCAGTGGGAGAGCTCTCTCCCATCGGCACAGAGCGGCTACATGGGAGACATTACAGCGGTGCAGCTGCAGAGGTCCAGCCGTGCCGCTGTAAGATCTGTAGTGTAGACATGGCCTTAAACACTGTGCATGATTACGTGAGGACAAGGAGAGGTTAGTGCTCCAAAAGCCACCCCAGAGCATCATGGGAAAAGGACCCAATTAATCAGGGCTCTGTGAGTGGAGACCATATTTAATTAGTCTTGGCTTTCCAGTCTATGGCACATGTCAAGAGGCTTAGTTTTGGGATAAGAAGGAGTGTTGTCTAATGATTAGAGCGGGGGACTTGAGCCATGGTTTATGGGTCCAAAGGGGGCTGAGGGCTTAACAGGGGTCATTGGATGTGACTGGACATGGACATAAAGAGGTGGGCACCTGGGGAGCAGTGGGTAGGACAGGACATGTGGGTGCTATGAGAGACTGAGGGCAGGGCAGTTCTCACTGCCTGGGTCCAGCCAAGAACTCCACAGGCCTTTCCAGAAACAGAGTCTGCATGGAGGGGGAGGCAGGAAAGGGAGATGGGAATCTCTTACAAAGCCCCCAGGAAGCTGCACAACAAACACCTGGGCAGGGGAGAGATGGCAGACAAAGAAACTGTCCCCAAATGCTTCCAAACTGCCCCTCTCTCCACCTGTGTGTGTGTGTGTCTGGGCTTTGTTCCGCCTCCTCCCATCCCACGGAAGTCCAGGCCAATTCCCCTCCCCGCACCTTGCATGTCTCCCACTCTCCCTTCCTAATCACCTTGCTGGAGAGCTGGAGCACAGTGCAGTCCCAATAATTGCCCTAACCAGCTTGCCGCCAGCGCTGCTCACGGAACTGGCTCCTTGACAGCAGCAGAGAAGTAGGACAGACCCCTTCCATTAGGAACAAGAGTTCATGAACAGTCTGTATTCCAGCCCTCCCTACTCCCCTGTGCTCCCCCATCTCTACTGCTGCTGCTGCCCAATCCCCTCTCCAAATGGATGAGAGGAGGGCATCCCATGGGAATAGGGCCCAGCATGGCTTTGCCACCATGAACCTTGGGTCAGCAGTTCATGGGACAACTAGAAAGAACCAACTGCCGAGCTGCAAGGGGGGGCAAGGGGGGAGGGGGAGGGAGGATCCTGGGAGAGGATCCACAGCGCCTTAAATGCAGAGGGAACCAAACTGCCCAAGGGAAAATCTCCCACGTTCCAGCTGGATTGGGATGATGCCCTAGGATGTTCTGTGTGCATCAGTGTCAGAGGCAGGGTGCAAATTACTACAACTGCCTCCCCGCAACTCAACACTAGGTGAGACAGACAAGCCAGAGCCAGCTGTCTCCATCCAGGTAATTACCCAGAAACTCTACCATTTCCCATGGACACAGGCAGAGAGAGGCACCAAGGGATGCTGCCTCCAATCCAGCTCCAGCCCCGGCTGGTATCAAGAGCAACACGACAGAAAAGAAAGACAAACTCTTTTTAAAAGTACCCTTCAAGATGAGTGGCTGGTCTGATTCTTAGCCTGTCCTCAACCAGGTAACATCCAGGCTCATTCACTTACCTTCACCTTCTCCCCTGTTCTGGGCAGGGGGCGGTGGGGCTTGTGGGCCTGGGTCTCCCTCCCCTGCACCTGGGACAGTCATTCACACCAACGTACACCCCTGTGCGCTGGTGTCAATGGCTGCACACGGTGCTGGGAAATGGAGACTCAGGCTCTGCGCGTGCATTTTAGTGCATTTAACCCTTTCATGTCTGAACACCACTGAAGCTTCTATTTTGCATTTTACAGCTAGATTGGCCTTTCCACAGAGGACTAAGCCAGTTTAATCAGGGGAACATTGGGGTGGAGTTTGCTAGTGGATCTGCTACATAAATCAGGGCTGAACAGATCAAAATTAGTTTCTAGAAGGTTAGCTTTGAGCAAACAATCGTAACATGTAAGCCTCTAATGAGTTGCTGGAGCCAGTGAATTCCTGACTACCATCCTCAGACACACCCAAGACTAATTAATAATAAATAACATTATCTTATATTTCTAGAGTGCCTTTCATCCACAAGGATACCAAGTGCTTTGAATTGTACAGACCACATGCTAAACATAGGGATCACTTCCTTCATCACTGAAATACAGCTGCCTCTGGGGTGGAATGCAGCAGATGCTCAATTGCAAAGCTAAGCCAAGGTTCAGGACAGGAAGCAGAGAAGATTATTATACCCCCAAAAAAGTTTATATGTAATAAAATCAGGGAGAATACAATTTCTAAAGAGGAACTTTAAGAGGACACCAGAGATAAAAGTCCTCTATTGCCAAAAAGGACATAGAGGGTACCATTTTCCAAAGCATGTAAGGAGCCTGTGTGCCATTTTCAAAAATGATTTATGTACTTGGCTGCTAAGTGTTTAGGTTGCTTTTGAAAATGGGACTTATGCTCCTAAGTCACATATGTGGTTCTGAAAATTTTACCCAGAATCTTTAATGAGCCCAAATAGTCAAGATGTCAGTTTTACACCTCATCTGAAAGACAACCCCATCTGGCAGCACAGCACTACCCTACCCTGCACTGGGACATGGGACTCAGAACTAACTCAGATGGGAACGTGCCCCCTCCCAATACCAACACCACTCCCTGCAGTACAGAACCCGCAGCACTGCACTGAGCTATTGCCTCAATGCTAACTTATCACTGCCTCCTACTGAATAAATACCAGATCGCAGCCCAAGGCCTACACACACAGGATCATTAGCGTTTCATCTGAAGCCTCTTGCCAGCCCGGTGACTATGATTCTCCCCAGCACCCAATAGACAGAAGGATCAGCTCACACCAACCCAGCCTCACTCCCTTTTTGGGGCTGCCCCTGAACAAGGTCTTTATCATAAATCAGTTGCATGAAGAGTTGTGGGAATCCTGGCTCCAGCAGCTTCTTGTGTAACCCATCCATATGTAAATGCACATGTGAGAATCTGTACATATACATACTGTGACAAGTGTCTGGGCACCTAGGTACTTCATGGTCATCACCATGGCCACAGCAACATCAAGGACAGAGTTCATATCCTCCTGCTCTGAAAGCCCACGCCCCTATCACCTGAGCTAAAGGAGACTTCTCTGTTAGCAGCCAGGGCCATGACACAAAAGGAGTAGTTCTGATTCCAGCTAGCAAAGGGCAGTGGTGCACACATATGCTATATTGCAGCACAGACATGTAACACGCACACGCACTGCCAAGGGCTGCTTTTCTGCACTGAACAAGTCAGACAGTCCATGTGATTTATTGTCTCTGTAGATTCAGGAAATATCTGGGTACTGGTGATTCCAAAGCCTGTTCTCTCCAGCTGCGTTAGAGCTGCTTCTCACTCTGGCTCTATGATTATCCACTAACGCGTCACTGCAGGGGCTCTCCATTCACTGCTGGGCTCCCAGTGTGTAACTGCAAGTATTGACTCTCCAGATCAAGAAGCACGGTCACCAGGATGGCTAGAGCAGGAAGCAGCCCAGGCTGTGCCGTTAGCCTTGCGTGGTGGAGGCACCAATAGGAATTGGGTTCCTCTGGCATTTCCTGAAGATGGAGATTCAACCCCCCTGCTTCTAAAATTAGTCTCTGAGAAGAGGGTGAAAGCTGGGGACAGAGAGGGAGGGGGAGAGGCAGTCCCTGTGTACAAAGTGGTGTGCTCCCACTAGTATCTGCTCACAAACTAAAGGGACACATACTCCTGAGTCTACTTAGCAAAGCTTTGCCTGAAGACAGGAGGGTGCAGTGAAAGGCAGTGTGCGTATTGGAAGGGGGGGTATAAGACGTGTGTGTGTGTGTATTGCGGAGGGGGAAATACAGGAAGCTGTGTGTGTTACTAGACTAGACTAGACTGGGGTGTGGCTCGCCTGGTGTTGGTGCAGCACTAGTGTAGAGAGGGAATAGGTGGTTTAATAACTGTGTTGTATAGATCTGCTCCCTGCAGGGTTAGATGACACAGCAGCACCACAGCCTGGGCTGCCTTGTCCTGCCTGCACCAGCGCTCCCACTGGGGCTAGTCATGGAGGAGCAGCACCAGTGGTGGGGAAGCTGACATGTCTGAAATTGACGTCTGAAATTGAAAGGGCTGAAATTGCTTTTTGGAAAGGGGATGCATGACACTTAGCTGCACAGCAAACACTAAGCAGAAAGTGCCTTTTAGGCAAAGCTGTCCCTTGACTGTCATTCTGCTGGGAGCGGGGCTGATCTGCGTGGCTGCATCAGCACCAGGTAACACAGAAACGGGTGCTCTAGAAAGAAGACAGGTTCACTGGAAGCAGCCACGCAGCAGGAGACACCTGCACACCAGGCTCCGGAAAGCTAAACATGTCCTAAGCCCAGAGAAGGCTCACGATCCAAGGAGACGCCCGCCATTTTAATGACACTATTGAGACAGTCTCATTCAGTCAGAGTCTTTCCCTCACTCACATACCTTCCTGCCAAGCAATTATGCAACTGAAGAGCTGTGTCAAACTACTCGGGCTCTAGGGCCATGTCCCTTCCATTCCCCAAAGGGCTCCTTCTGCACTTACACCACCAACCTTCCCAAGGGTATCAGTGCCTTTCCTGTAAGGCCGCTATGGGGCCCATTCTGCCCTTGAATGTGAGTATCAGAGCAGGATTTGTCCATTAACTTGAGGAATCTGTCACACGGCTGAGAAGAAGCTGGAGCCCATTAGTGTCAGCCCCATTGCTCTGGGTGCACACGCTAATATTGGAAACACGTCCTTGGCCCCAAGACATCACCACGCACCAGTTCTTTCATGACGTCTCAGTTAAGAGCCTGCCATGCTGCACTAAGTGCAGGAGAGGGGCTACCTAGCACCCGGACATGACTCTGTAGCAAGAGCAGACTTTAAACACAAACTAGTGCTGAAGTACTGCTGGCATGCAGAGCATGCTCATAATGTGTCCAAGGAGCCATTTCTGCCATGGGCAGTAGGAACCAGGAGTCAGGAGAGACTTCCACTACCACCCAATGCAAAGCACACCTGTCTGAGAGGGAAGGGTGGCTCTCTGGCATGACTCTTCCTGCCCCTAGGACAAAGCACACCTGCCTGGGAGGAGGCAGATCGTACTCCAGCCCTTTCTCCCGTGAAGGCAGTGGATGACTCCACATTCACAGTACTGTACGTGGGAGCAGTATCTGGCTCCAACACATGCAGGCATTTCTGTTAACCTTAGATTTTGCCAAATCCTTTGTTAATAACAAGCCCCATGTTAATGGGTGGCTGGCCCCACTCAATGAACTGGGTCCAGTTCCTGGGTGTCAGAGCAGATGCTCCCGGTTTGGCCAATTAAGGGAGCAGGGCTGACTTGGGGCTACAAAAGGTTTGCGGGAGCCCCAGGGATCGGCTGGCAGTGGGAGCAGAATTGCAGGAAGTAGGCCCAGCAGGACTGGGAGAGGAGGCAGTGAAAGCCGGAGATGCAGAGGGGGAGCTGAGGAACTGAATTTGGCTAGTTGGTTGGTGGAGTTTGAACAATTAAAAACCGGCCTAAAAGAGACTGTGTGCATGGTAGCAAGGCTTTGGCAAGCTGGGGAGAAGCCCTGCCTTGTGACAAATGGTGGAGAACACGGGCACCTTGCTCAGCCCGACATAATGGGAGAGTACGGAGGATCACTGGTGGAAAAGAACTCCCCAGCACACATTGTGCAGCACACACCCTGCCCCCTCAAACACACAAAGTGTAATACAGCCCTGTTGCGCTGGGTGGTAACCTGGGGACTGTCTCACTGGTTCCCTCAGAGGAGCTGGCCACAATAGGGATCAATGGCTCCATGTCTAGTTGGCAGCCGGTATCAAGCAGAGTGCCCCAAGGGTCGGTCCTGGGGCCGGTTTTGTTCAATATCTTCATTAATGATCTGGAGGATGGCGTGGATTGCACCCTCAGCAAGTTTGTAGATGACACTAAACTGGGAGGAGTGGTAGATACGCTGGAAGGTAGGGATAGGATACAGAGGGACCTAGACAAATTAGGCCAAAAGATTGGGCCAAAAGAAATCTGATGAGGTTCAACAAGGCCAAGTGCAGAGTCCTGCACTTAGGATGGAAGAATCCCATGCACTGCTACAGACTAGGGACCGAGTGGCTAGGCAACAGTTCTGCAGAAAAGGACCTAGGGATTACAGTGGACAAGAAGCTGGACATGAGTCAACAGTGTGCCCTTGTTGCCAAGAAGGCTAACGGCATTTTGGGCTGAATAAGTAGGGGCATTGCCAGCAGATCGAGGGACGTGATCAATCCCCTCTATGCGGCATTGGTGAGGCTTCATCTGGAGTACTGTGTCCAGTTTTGGGCCCCACACTACAAGGAGGATGTGGAAAAATTGGAAAGAGTCCAGGGGAGGGCAACAAAAATGATTAGGGGGCTGGAGCACATGACTTATGAGGAGAGACTGAGGGAACTGGGATTCTTTAGTCTGCAGAAGAGAAGAATGAGGGGGGATTTGATAGCTACTTTCAACTACCTGAAAGAAGGTTCCAAAGAGGATGGATCTAGACTGTTCTCAGTAGTAGAAGATGACAGAACAAGGAGTAATGGTCTCAAGTTGCAGTGGGGGAGGTTTAGGTTGGATATTAGGAAAAACTTTTTCACTAGGAGGGTGGTGAAGCACTGGAATGGGTTACCTAGGGAGGTGGTGGAATCTCCTTCCTTAGATGTTTTTAAGGTCAGGCTTGACAAAGCCCTGGCTGGGATGATTTAGTGGGGGATTGGTCCTCCTTTGAGCAGGGGGTTGGACTAGATGACCTCCTGAGGTCCCTTCCAACCCTGATATTCTATGATTCTATGACAGGACTCTGAGAGACTTGCCAGTGCTCAGCCCCACCAAAACTCTCCCCATTAATTGTCTTTCTTC